>NC_083730.1:30935306-31239197 GCF_028564815.1 Eubalaena glacialis
TCTCCTGCCAGAATTTTTCAGAGCCTGCTTACAACATTCTAATCTCCATGGCATCATAAGAGACAAATGGCAGAGCTGCTTGAATTGCAACCTGGACCAGGTGAAAAGGCTTATTTTTTCCTGGATCATACTCAAAGTTGCTGGTTTAGGGACTGTGACTTTAAAAATAAATAGCTAGAGGAGCTTCAAGATGGCAGAATAATAAGACATGGAGATCACTTTCTGCCCCACAAATACATCAGAAATACAACTACATGTGGAACAACCCCTACAAAACACCTACTGAACACTGGCAGAAGATCTCAGACCTCCCAAAAGGCAAGAAACTCCCCACGTACATGGGTAGGGCAGAAGAAAAAAGAAAAACAGAGACAAAAGAATAGGGACAGGACCTGCACGAGTGGGAGGGAGCTGTGAAGGAGGAAAAGTTTCCACACACTAGGAAGCCCCTTCACGGGCAGAGACTGTGGGTGGCGAAGGGGGCAAGCTTCAGAGCCATGGAGGAGAGTGCAGCAACAGGGGTGCAGAGGGCAAAGCGAAGAGATCCCCACACAAAGGATCAGTGCCGACCAGCACTCACTAGCTCGAGAGGCTTGTCTGCTCACCCGCCAGGACGGGTGTGGCTAGGAGCTGAGGTTCCAGCTTCGGAGGTCAGATCCCAGGGAGAGGACTGGGGTAGGCTACATGAATACAGCCTGAAGGGGGCTAGTGAGCCACAGCTAGCCAGGAGGGAGTCCGGTAAAAGGTCTGGAGCTGCCAAAGAGGCAAGAGACTTTTCTTGCCTTCCTGTTTCGAGGTGTGTGAGGAGAGGGTATTAGGAGTGTCACTTGAATGAGCTCTAGAGACGGGGGTGGGCCGCGGCTGTCAGCACGGACCCCACAGACGGGCATGAGATGCTAGGGCTGCTGCTGCAGCCACCAGGAGGACTGTGTGCAGGCACAGGTCACTGTCCATGCCTCTCTTCCAGGGAGCCTGTGCAGCCTGCCACTGCCAGGGTCCCGTGATCCAGGGACAACTTCCCCAGGAGAACACACAGCACCTCAGGCTGTTGCAACATCATGCTGCCCTCTGCCACCGCAGGCTTGACCCGCATTCCGTACCCCTCCCTCCCCCTGGCCTGAGTAAGCCAGAGGCCCCGAATCATCTGTTCCTTTAACCTCATCCTGTCTGAGCGGGGAAAAGATGCCCTCAGGCGACCTACACGCAGAGGAGGGGGCCAATCAAAAGCTGAACCCCAGGAGCTGTGAGAATAAAGAAGAGAATAGGAAATCTCTCCCAGCAGCCTCAGAAGCAGCGGATTAAATCTCCACAATCAACTAGATATACCCTGCAACTGTGGAATAACTGAATAGACAACGAATCATCCCAAATTGAGGCGATGGACTTTGGGAGAAAAGATATATATATATATTTTTCCTTTTTCTTATTTTGTGAGTGTGCATGTGTATGCTTCTTTGTGTGAATTTGTCTCTGTAGTTCTGCTTTTACCATTTGTCCTAGTGTTCTGTCTGTCCTTTTTTTTTTTTAAGTATAGTTTTTAGAGCTTCTTATCATTGGTGGATTTGCTTTTTGGTTTTGTTACTCTCTTTTTTCATTTTTAATAATTATTTTTTTATTTTTTATTTTAATAACTATATTTTATTTATTTATTTTTCTTTCTTTCTTTCTTTTCTTCTCCCTTTTATTCTGAGCCATGTGGATGACAGGGTCTTGGTGCTCCGGCCAGGCGTCAGGGCTGTGCCTGTGGTGGGAGAACCAAGTTCAAGACATTGTTCCACAAGAGACATCCCAGCTCCATGTAATATCAAATGGTGAAAATTTCCCAGAGATCTCCATCTCAACAACAAGTCCCAGTCCCACTCAACGACCAGCAAGCTACAGAGATGGACACCCTATGCCAAACAACTAGCAAGACAGGAAAACAAACTCACCCATTAGCAGAGAGGCTGCCTAAAATCATAATAAGGTCACAGACACCCCAAAACAAACCATCAGACGTGGACCTGCCCACCAGAAAGACAAGATCCAGCTTCATCCACCAGAACACATGCACTAGTCCTTTCCACCAGGAAGCCTACACAACCCACTGAACCAATGTTAGCCACTGGGGACAGACACCAATAACAATGAGAATTACGAACGAGCAGCCTGCAAAAAGGAGACCACAAACACAGTAAGTTAAGCAAAATGAAAAGACATAGAAACACACAGCAGATGAAGGAGCAAGGTAAAAATCCACCAGACCTAACAAATGAAGAGGAAATAAGCAGTATACCTGAAAAAGAATTCACAGTAATGATAGTAAAGATGATCCAAAATCTTGGAAATAGAATGGAGAAAATACAAGAAATGTTTAACAAGGACCTAGAAGAACTAAAGAGCAAACAAACAATGATGAACAACACAATACAAGCAATTAAAAATTCTCTAGAAGGAATCAATAGCAGAATAACTGAGGCAGAAGAACGGATAAGTGACATGGAAGATAAAATAGTGGAAATAACTACTGCAGAGCAGAATAAAGAAAAAAGAATGCACAGACTTGAGGACAGTCTCAGAGACTTCAGGGACAACGTTAAAAGCAGCAACATTCGAATTATAGGGGTCCCAAAAGAAGAAGAGAAAAAAAAAAAAGGGACTGAGAAAATATTTGAAGAGATTATGGTTGAAAACTTCCCTATTATGGGAAAGGAAATAGTTAATGAATTCCAGGAAGCACAGAGAGTACCATAGAGGAAAAATCCAAGGAGAAGCATACTAAGACACATACTAATGAATCGATCAAAAATTAAATACAAAGAAAAATATTAAAAGCATCAAGGGAAAACAAGAAATAACATACAAGGGAATCCCCATAAGGTTAACAGCTTATCTTTCAGCAGAAACTCTGCAAGCCAGACGGGAGTGACAGAACATATTTAAAGTGATGAAAGGGAAAAACCTACAACCAAGATTCATCCACCCAGCAAGGATCTCATTCAAATTTGATGGAGAAACTTAAAAACGTTACAGACAAGCAAAAGCTAAGAGAATTCAGCACCACCAAACTAGCTTTACAACAAATGCTAAAGGAACTTCTATAGGCAGGAAACACAAGAGAAGGCAAAGACCTTCAATAACAAACCCAAAACAATTAAGAATATGGTAATAGGAGCATACATATTGATAATTACCTTAAATGTAAATGGATTAAATACTCCAACCAAAAGATATAGACTGGCTGAATGGATATAAAAACAAGACCTCTATATATGTTGTCTACAAGAGACACACTTCAGACCTAGAGACACATACAGACTGAAAGTGTTGGGATGGAAAAAGATATTCCATCAAATGGAAATCAAAAGAAAGCTGGAGTAGCAATTCTCATATCAGAAAAAATAGACTTAAAAACAAAGACTATTACAAGAGACAAAGAAGTACACTACATAATGATCAAGGGATCAATCCAAGAAGAAGATATAACAATTGTAATATTTATGCACCCAACATAGGAGCACCTCAATACATAAGGCAAATACTAAGAGCCATAAAAGGGGAAATCGACAGTAACACAAACATAGCAGGGGACATTAACGCCCAACTTTCACCAATGGACAGATCATCCAAAATGAAAATAAATAAGGAAACACAAGCTTTAAATGATACATTAAACAAGATGGACTTATTGATATTTAGAGGACATTCCACCCAAAAACAACAAAATACTCTTCCTTCTCAAGTACTCATAGAACATTCTCCAGGATAGATCATATCTTGGGTCACAAAACAAGCCTTGGTAAATTTAAGAAAATTGAAATTGTATCAAGTATCTTTTCTGACCACAATGCTATGAGACTAGATATCAATTACAGGAAAAAATCTGTAAAACATACAAATACATGGAGACTGAACAATAGACTACTTAATAACCAAGAGATCACTGAAGAAATCAAAGAGGAAATCAAAAAATACCTAGAAACAAATGACAATAGAGACATGACGACCCAAAACCTATGGGATGCAGCAAAAGCAGTTCTAAGAGGGAAGTTTATAGCAATACAATCCTACCTTAAGAAACAAGAAACATCTCAAATAAACAACCTAACATTACACCTAAAGCAATCAGAGAAAGAAGAACAAAAAACCACAAAGTTAGCAGAAGGAAAGAAGTCATAAGGATCAGATCAGAAATAAATGAAAAAGAAATGAAGGAAAAAATACCAAAGATCAATAAAACTAAAAGCTGGTCTTTGACAAGAGAAACAAAATTGATAAACCATTAGTCAGCATCATCAGGGAAAAAGGGAGAAGACTCAAATGAATAGAATTAGAAATGAAAAAGGAGAAGTAACAACTGACACTGCAGAAATACAAAGGAACATGAGAGATTACTAAAAGCAACTCTATGCCAATAAAATGGACAACGTGGAAGAAATGGACAAATTCTTAGAAAAGCACTACCTTCCGAGACTGAACCAGGAAGAAATAGAAAATATAAACAGACCAATCACAAGCACTGAAATTGAAACTGTGATTAAAAATCTTCCAACAAACAAAAGCCCAGGACCAGATGGCTTCACAGGTGAATTCTATCAAACATTTAGAGGAGAGCTAACACCTGTCCTTCTCAAACTGTTCCAAAATATAGCAGAGGGAGGAACACTCCTAAACTCATTCTACGAGGCCACCATCACCCTGATACCAAAACCAGACAAAGATGTCACAAAGAAAGAAAATTACAGGCCAATATCACTGATGAACTTAGATGCAAAAATCCTCAACAAAATACTAGCAAACAGAATCCAACAGCACATTAAAAGGATCATACACCATGATCAAGTGGGGTTTATCCCAGGAATGCAAGGATTCTTCAATATTTGTAAATCAATCAATGTGATACACCATATGAACAAACTGAAGAATAAAAACCACATGATCATCTCAATAGATGCAGAAAAAGCTTTTCAGAAAATTCAATGCCAATTTATGTTAATAACCCTCCAGAAACTAGGCAGAGAGGGAACTTACCTCCACATAATAAAGGTCATATATGACAAACTCACAGCCAACATCATCCTCAATGGTGAAAAACTGAAACCATTTCCACTAAGATCAGGAACAAGACAAGATTGCCCACTCTCACCACTAGTATTCAACACTTTTTTGGAAATTTTAGCCACAGCGATCAGAGAAGAAAAAGAAATAAAAGGAATCCAAATCGGAAAAGAAGAAGTAAAGCTGTCACTGTTTGCAGATGACATGATACTACACATACAGAATCCTAAAGATGCTACCAGAAAACTACTAGAGCTAATCAATGAATTTGGTAAAGTAGTGGGGTACAAAATTAATGCACAGAAATCTCTTGCATTCCTATACACTAATGATGAAAAATCTGAAAGTGAAATTAAGGAAACACTCCCACTCACCATTGCAACAAAAAGAATAAAATACCTCAGAATAAACCTACCTAAGGAGACAAAAGACCTGTATGCAGAAAACTATAAGACACTGATGAAAGAAATTAAAGATGATACAAACAGATGGAGAGATATACCATGTTCTTGGATTGGAAGATTCAACATTGTGAAAATGACTCTACTACCCAAAGTAATCTACACATTCAATGCAATCCCTATCAAACTACCACTGGCATTTTTCACAGAAAGAGAACAAAAAATTTCACAATTTGTATGGAAACACTAAAGACCCCGAATAGCCAAAGCAATCTTGAGAAACAAAAACGGAGCTGGAGGAATCAAGCTCCCTGACTTCAGACTATACTAAAAAGCTACAGTAATCAAGACAGTATGGTACTGGCACTAAAACAGAAATGTAGATGAATGGAACAGGATAGAAAGCCCAGAGATAAACCCACACACATATGGTCACCTTATCTTTGATAAAGGGGGCAAGAATTTACAGTGGAGAAAAGACAGCCTCGTCAGTAAATGGTGCTGGGAAAACTGGACAGGTACATGTAAGAGTATGAAATTAGAAAACTCTCTAACACCATACACAAAAATAAACTCAAAATGGATTAAAGACCTAAATGTAAGGCCAGACACTATCAAACTCTTAGTGGAAAACATAGGTAGAGCACTCTATAACATAAATCACAGCAAGATCCTTTTTGACCCGCCTCCTAGAGAAATGGAAAGAAAAAGAAAAAGAAACAAATGCGACCTGATGAAACTTAAAAGCTTTTGCACAGCAAAGGAAACGATAAACAAGATGAAAAGCCAACCACAGAATGGGAGAAAATATTTACAAATGAAGCCACTGACAAAGGATTAATGTCCAAAATTTACAAGCAGCTCATGCAGCTCAATATCACAAAAACAAACAACCCAATCCAAAATGGGCAGAAAACCTAAATAGACATTTCTCCAAAGAAGGTATACAGATTGCCAACAAACACATGAAAGAATGCTCAACATCATTAATTATTAGAGGAATGCAAATCAAAACTACAATGAGATATCATCTCACACCAGTCAGAATGGCCGTCATCAAAAAATGTACAAAGAATAAATGCTGGAGAGGGTGTGGAGAAAAGGGAACTGTCGTGCACTGTTGGTGGGAATGTAAAATGATACAGCCAATATGGAGAACATTATGGAGGTTCCTTAAAAAACTAAAAACAGAATTACCATACGACCCAGCAATCCCACTACTTTGCAAATACCCCGAGAAAACCATGATTCAAAAAGAGTCATGTACCACAGTGTTCATTGCAGCTCTATTTACAATAGCTAAGACATGGAAGCAACCTAAGTGTCCATCAACAGATGAATGGATAAAGAAGATGTGGCTCATATATACAATGAACTACTACTCAGCCATAAAAAGAAACAAAGTTGAGTTATTTATAGTGAGGTGGATGGACCTAGAGTCTGTCATACAGAGTGAAGTAAATCAGAAAGAGAAATACAAATACGGTATGTTAACACATATATATGAAATCCGAAAAAAAAAAAAAAAAGGTCATGAAGAACCTAGGGGCAGGACAGGAATAAAGACACAGACCTACTAGAGAATGGACTTGAGGACACGGGGAGGGGGAAGGGTAAGCTGGGACAAAGTGAGAGAGTGGCATGGACATATATACACTTTAAAATTTAAAAAAGATGGCTAGTGGGAAGCAGCCACATAGCACAGGGAAGTCAGCTCTGTGCTTTGTGTCCACCTAGAGGGGTGGGATAGGGACGGTGGGAGGAAGGGAAATATGGGGATATATGTATATATATAGCTGATTCACTTTGTTATAAAGCAGAAACTAACACACCATTGTAAAGCAATTATACTCCAATAAAGATGTTTAAAAATAAATAAATAAATAAATAAATAAATAAATAGCTAGGAGTAGAAAAACCCAATATGTTGTAAGTGGCCTCTAAAATTCTAAGATCCTTTCCAAAAAATTTACACTTTGTTAGAAGTTGTGGTTGCAAGATGATACAATTGTTCTTTCTTTTTAAAGGGAATATCTAAAAGTTGAATATTTTCTAAAAGTTTCACCATATATTTATTGTCCAGACCCCTGAATTTTTATGGGGTTTATTTTCTGACCTCTGGATGTAAAAAAATGCAAATTACCAAGACATGATACTTCTTGCTACATTCTGCTTACAAGGTCCTATCAGCATGAGAAAATCAATGTAGTAGAACAATGTGTCCTGAGGGATGTGAGAGAATCAAATTTCCTGCAGACTAATTATAGTACAGAGTTAATATAACCCTGATATGAGAGAATGAAGTCAGGTGAGAGCTAAATTATGCCTATTTATATAGAGGAAAATGTACTCAAAATATCGATAGCTTAATATCAGATTTCCCTGAGCGTGCTGGTTTGTTCTGGTGAGGAGATTACATGTGATTCAGCTGCAATTGATGTCACTAACTGACTAAATTTATGATAATCCTTCTCATTCTTCAATATCCATCTATTTTCTGCACAGTCCAAATTAGCAAGTTAAAAAGGGATGTGATAAGGATAACCTCTCCATATCTTTTAAATGGTTATGGCACTAATTTGCAAGAAAGTACCATGAAGTATTACTGTTTTTCATAAGATCAGGGGAACTCCTGTTGTTGTTGATGTTGTTTTTTTTTAACTTGGCCTTTTTCAAAGCTTAAACCTAATGGGTCAGAGAATCAATATAGGAATTCTGCAACTTTCTGAGTGTATCTGGTCTAACCACATACGTAAGGACTGGGGAATAACCGTGTGGTAATTTTACTTTGAAGTGAATTTGAGACAAAATTCTATTTTACCACCTAACCCCATAAATTCTCACTCTGACCAGTGGACTACTAGGGCTTTCTGAGTCCCCAAAGGTTAGCAGTATATCAGATTCAGGATTCAATTATTCCAAAAAATTCTGGGTATTTCTCTTTCCCCAGTCTACAGCCATCTCATTATGCCTGTAACATGCATCATGTAATAGCAATTACTTTGGAGAGGACCACAGAGGAAAATTTGAGCACATACTCAGAAAATTATTGCAAGGGTCTTCCTAAAACCTCTCCAGCATAAGAGAAACTGGTCTTTACTGTTTCAGATACAGATATTGGTGGAGGAGAATTGGTTGAGGAGGAATGACTCTGATCAAATTAAGTAGGATTTTCTTCTAAGGACCTCATGATCAATGAGACAACATCAAAGATCTCTTTGTGTCAAAACATTCTGATTACCACCCTTGTCTCTGACAGCTAAGTGCTACTGCCTTCTCCCTCCTAGGAGTTTCATCATCTGCCCTACAATCAGGAAACCTATCTCAATGGCAGCCTCTTTTACTTTCATCTGTAGCCTGCAGAGAATGAATACAATACTTTTCAAAGATGTTAGGACTCCTCTCAGCAGTTCACTTCTCATGATTTTGTGGAGGGAATGCCTTTAGATGCTCTCAAAGGATGGAGTCTGGGAGTGGGTGAGTTTATTACATGCAATAAATTCATCCCAGTTCCACTTCATTAAAAGAATAATAACGATGAGAGAATATTTAAACAGATAACTTCCCACTTACAGGACTTCTCTGCATTGGCCTTTTCTCTCCAAAGATCAGACTACTCATGATGTTTGAATGAGCTGCCTATTCACTCAAACAGTGAACTGAAGAGATAAGCAACAATCAAAACATATTTAGGCAGTCTACTTATATTGGTCAAATATAGACATAATTGAAAAATAAATTTGTGCCTTCTTAATCCACACCATTTTTTTAAAAATAAACTTTAATTGTTAGAGAAGATTTAGATTCACAGCAAAACTGAGAGGAAGGATCAGATATTTCCCACGTACCCCTTACCACCATATATGCATAGCCTCTCCCATTATCAACATCCAGGAGCAGCATGATACCTGTGTTACAGTTGATGAACCAACATTGACACATCATGACTCAAAGTCCATAGTTTACATTAGAGTTCACTACTGGTGTTGTACATTCTATGAGTTTGGACAAATGTATAATGGCATGTCTCCACAATTATAGTATCAGACAGACTAATCTAGTTGCCCTAAAATTCCTCTGTCCTACATCTATTCATCCTTCCCCCCTCCCCAGTCCCTATTCCCTGGAAACCAATTATCTTTTGACTGTCTCCATAATTTTGTCTTTTTCAAAATGTCATACAGTTGGAATCATGCAGTTTGTAGTCTTTTCAGATTGGCTCCTTTCACATAGTAATAAATATCTAAGTTTCTTCCATGTCTTTTTGTGACTTGATAATGCATGTCTTTTTAGAACCGAATAATATCCCACTGTCTGGATGTGCCACAACTTACCTATCCATTCACCTACTGAGGGTCATCTTGGATGTTTCTGAGTTTTGGCAATTATGAATAAATCTGCCATAAACATCTGTGTGTTTACAGATATGTGCTTTAAGCATCCATGAGACTTTTGTGTGAAGTTCATAAGTCTGTCTGATACTAAAGGAGTTTCAACTCATTTGTCTAAATACCAAGGAGCATACTTGCTGGATCATAAGGGAAGTGTATGCTCAGTTTTCTAAGAAATCACCAAACTGTTTTCCAAAGTGGATATACAATTCACATTTCTGCTAGCAACAAATTAGAGTTCCTATTGTTCTACATCCTCACCAGACTTGGGTGTTGTCAGTGTTTTACATTTTGGTGATATTAATAAGTATGTAGTGGTATCTCATTTAAAAATTTGCATTTCCCTGGTGACATATGATGTGGAGCATCTCTTCATATGTTTATTTGTCATCTGTGACCCTATGGTGAGATGTCTATTAAGGTCTTTGGCCCATTTTTAAAATCAGGTTGTCTGTTTTGTTACTGCTGAATTCTAAAACTTCTTTGGATGTTTGGATATTTGATATCCAAATGTGATTTGTCTTTTTATTCTCCTGGCAGTGATTTGTCTTTTTATTCTCCTGGCAGTGTCTTTCACAGAGCATACATTTTTAATTTTAATGCATTTAAGCTTGTCATTTTTTTCTTTCAAGAATTATGCCCCTGATGTTCTAATACAGGCCATTTTGACTGAAATATTCATGTAATTAAGCAGATGAAGGATTTAAGGCATAATTTATCTGAATTATCTGCCATAGTCATATCCTGTATGCCAGTGATATAAATCTTTATGGTGTCTATAATTCTTGGAGGCTAATAGTATTTAATTTCAAAATCTTGTATTAATTCATGTAATTAATAAAATATCATTAAGTGTACTTTATAGATTAAAAGTATATGCTAAATATCTTCAGAATATTCAAGTGGGAAAACATAAGCACATTTCACTGTTTACTCTCAAGTTCAATTTTACTTCAGGGAACCTCTTTGTAAATCCCTTTAAAGTGCTGATTTTTTTAAATTTATTTTTTAAAATTTTAATATTTTTTAACATCTCTATCGGAGTATAATTGCTTTACAATGGTGTGCTAGTTTCTGCTTTATAACAAACTGAAACAGCTATACATATACATATATCACCATATCTCTTCCCTCTGCGTCTCCCTGCCTCCGACCCTCCCTATCTCACCCTTCTAGGTGGTCACAAAGCACCGAGCTGATCTCCCTGTTCTATGCGGCTGCTTCCCACTAGCTATCGATTTTACATTTGGTAGTGTATATATGTCCATGCCACTCTCTCACTTTGTCCCAGCTTACCCATCCCCCTCACCCTGTCCTCAAGTCCATACTCTACATCTGCATCTTTATTCCTTTCCTGCCCCTTGGTTCTTCAGAAACTTTTTTTTTTTTAAGATTCCATAAATATGTGTTAGCATATGGTATTTGTTTTTCTCTTTCTGACTTACCTCACTCTGTATGACAGACTCTAGGTCCATCCACCTCACTACAAATAACTCAGTTTCTTTTCTTTTTATGGCTGAGTAATATTCCATTGTATGTATGTGCCATATCTCTGTTATCCATTCATCTGTCAATGGACACTTAGGTTGTTTCCATGTCTTGGCTGTTGTAAATAGTGTTACAATGAACATTGTGGTACATGACTCTTTCTGATTTATGGTTTTCTCAGGGTACATACCCAGTAGTGGGATTGCTAGGTCTTATTGTAGTTCTATTTTTAGTTTTTTAAGGAACCTCCATACTGTTCTCCATAGTGGCTGTATCTAGGTATTTTTTTATTTCCTCTTTGATTTCTTCAGTGATCTCCTGGTTATTAAGTAGTGTATTGTTGAGCCTCAATGTGTTTGTATTTTTTACAGATTTTTTCCTGTAATTGATATTTAGTCTCATAGCGTGTGATGGGAAAAGATACTTGATATAATTTCAATTTTCTTAAATTTACCAAGCCTTGATTTGTGACCCAAGATATGATCTATCCTGGAGAATGTTCCCTGAGCACTTGAGAAGAAAGTGTATTCTGTTGTTTTTCTTTTTTTTTTTTTTAACATCTTAATTGGAGTATAATTGCTTTACAATGGTGTGTTAGTTTCTGCTTTATAACAAAGTGAATCAGTTATACATATACGTATGTTCCCATATCTCTTCCCTCTTGCGTCTCCCTCCCGCTCACCCTCCCTATCCCACACCTCTAGGTGGGCACAAAGCACCAAGCTAATCTCCCTATGCTAGGCGGCTGCTTCCCACTAGCTATCTATTTTACATTTGGTAGTGTATATATGTCCATGCCACTCTCTCTCTTTGTCACATCTTACCCTTCCCCCTCCCCATATCCTCAAGTCCATTCTCTAGTAGGTCTGTATCTTTATTCCCGTCTTGCCTCTAGATTCTTCATGACCTTTTTTTTCCGCCTCAGATTCCATATATATGTGTTAGCATACTATATTTGTTTTTCTCTTTCTGACTTACTTCACTCTGTATGACACTCTAACTCCATCCACCTCACTACAAATAACTCCATTTCGTTTCTTTTTATGGCTGAGTAATATTCCATTGTATATATGTGCCACATCTTCTTTATCCATTCATCCAATGATGGACACTTAGGTTGCTTCCATGTCCTGGCTATTGTAAATAGAGCTACAATGAATATTTTGGTACATGACTCTTTCTGAATTATGGTTTTCTCAGGGTATATACCCAGTAGTGGGATTGCTGGGTCGTATGGTAGTTATATTTTTAGTTTTTTAAGGAACCTCCATACTGTTCTCCATAGTGGCTGTATCAATTTACATTCCCACCAACAGTGCAAGAGGGTTCCCTTTTCTCCACACCCTCTCCAGCATTTACTGTTTCTAGATTTTTTGATGATGGCCATTCTGACCGGTGTGAGATGATATCGCATTGTAGTTTTGATTTGCATTTCTCTAATGATTAATGATGTTGAGCATTCTTTCATGTGTTTGTTGCCAATCTGTATATCTTCTTTGGAGAAATGTGTATTTGGGTCTACTGCCCATTTTTGGATTGAGTTGTTTTTTTTTTGTTATTAGCTGCATAAGCTGCTTTTAAATCTTGGAGATTAATCCTTTGTCGGTTGCTTCACTTGCAAATGTTTTCTCCCATTCTGAGGATTGTCTTTTGTTCTTGTTTATGGTTTCCTTTGCTGTGCAAAAGCTTTTAAGTTTCATTAGGTCCCATTTGTTTATTTTTGTTTTTATTTCCATTTCTCTAGGAGCTGGGTCAAAAAGGATCTTGTTGTGATTTATTTCATAGAGTGTTCTGCCTATGTTTTCCACTAAGACTTTGATAGTGTCTGGACTTACATTTAGGTATTTAATCCATTTTGAGTTTATTTTTGTGTATGGTGTTAGGGAGTGTTCTAATTTCATACTTTTACAAGTACCTGTCCAGTTTTCCCAGCACCATTTATTGAAGAGGCTGTCTTTTCTCCACTGTATATGCTTGCCTCCTTTATCAAAGATGAGGTGACCATATGTGCGTGGGTTTATCTCTGGGCTTTCTATCCTGTTCCATTGATCTATGTTTCTGTTTTTGTGCCAGTACCAAACTGTCTTGATTACTGTAGCTTTGTAGTATAGCGTGAAGTCAGGGAGCCTGATTCCTCCAGCTCCATTTTTCGTTCTCAAGATTGCTTTGGCTATTCGGGATCTTTTGTGTTTCCATACAAATTGTGAAATTTTTTGTTCTAGTTCTGTGAAAAATGTCAGTGGTAGTTTGATAGGGATTACATTGAATCTGTAGATTGCTTTGGGCAGTATAGTCGTTTTCACAATGATGATTCTTCCAATCCAAGAACATGGTATATCTCTCCATCTATTTGTATCATCTTTAATTTCTTTCATCAGTGTCTTATAATTCTCTGCATACAGGTCTTTTGTCTCCTTAGGTAGGTTTATTCCTAGACATTTTATTCTTTCTGTTGCAATGGTAAATGGGAGTATTTTTTAATTTCACTTTCAGATTTTTCATCATTAGTGTATAGGAATGCAAGAGATTTCTGTGCATTAATTTTGTATCCTGCTACTTTACCAAATTCATTGATTAGCTCTAGTAGTTTTCTGGTAGCATCTTTAGGATTCTGTATGTGTAGTATCATGTCATCTGCAAACAGTGACAGCTTTACCTCTTCTTTTCCGATTTGGATTTCTTTTATTTCTTTTTCTTCTCTGATTGCTGTGGCTAACACTTCCAAAACTATGTTGAATACTAGTGGTGAGAGTGGACAACCTTGTCTTGTTCCTGATCTTAGTGGAAATGGTTTCAATTTTTCACCATTGAGGACAATGATGGCTGTGGGTTTGTCATATATGGCCTTTATTATGTTGAGGAAAGTTCCCTCTATGCTTACATTCCACAGGGCTTTTATCACAAATGGTGTTGAATTGTGTCAAAAGCTTTCCCTGCATCTATTGAGATGATCATATGGTTTTTCTCCTTCAATTTGTTAATATGGTGCATCACGTTGATTGATTTGTGTATATTGAAGAATCCTTGCATTCCTGGGATAAACCCCACTTGATCATGGTGTATGATCCTTTTAATGTGCTGTTGGATTCTGTTTGCTAGTATTTTGTTGAGGATTTTTACGTCTATGTTCATCAGTGATATTGGCCTGTAGTTTTCTTTCTTTGTGACATCTTTGTGTGGTTTTGGTATCAGGGTGATGGTGGCCTCGTAGAATGAGTTGGGGAGTGTTCCTCCCTCTGCAATATTTTGGAAGAGTTTGAGAAGGATAGGTGTTAGCTCTTCTCTAAATGTTTGATAGAATTCTCCTGTGAAGCCATCTGGTCCTGGGCTTTTGTGTGTTGGAAGATTTTTAATCACAGTTTCAATTTCAGTGCTTGTGATTGGTCTGTTAATATTTTCTATTTCTTCCTGGTGCAGTCTCCGCAGGTTGTGCATTTCTAAGAATTTGTCCATTTCTTCCAGGTTGTCCATTTTATTGGCATAGAGTTGCTTGTAGTAATCTCTCATGATCCTTTGTATTTCTGCAGTGTCAGTTGTTATTTCTCCTTTTTCATTTCTAATTCTATTGATTTGAGTCTTCTATTTTGCTTGATGAGTCTGGCTAATGGTTTATCAATTTTGTTTATCTTCTCAAAGAACCAGCTTTTAGTTTTATTGATCTTTGCTATCATTTCCTTCATTTCTTGTTCATTTATTTCTGATCTGATCTTTATGACTTCTTTCCTTCTGGTAACTTTGGGGTTTTTTTGTTCTTCTTTCTCTAATTGCTTTAGGTGCAAGGTTAGGTTGTTTATTCGAGATGTTTCCTGTTTCTTGAGGTAGGATTGTATTGCTATAAACTTCCCTCATAGAACTGCTTTTCCTGTATCCCATAGGTTTTGGATCATCGTGTCTCCATTGTCATTTCTTTCTAGGTATTTTTTGATTTCCCCTTTGATTTCTTCAGTGATCACTTCGTTATTAAGTAGTGTATAGTGTACCCTCCATGTGTTTGTATTTTTTACAGATCTTTTCCTGTAATTGATATCTAGTCTCATAGCGTTGTGGTTGGAAAAGATACTTGATACGATTTCAATTTTCTTAAATTTACCAAGGCTTGATTTGTGACGCAAGATATGATCTATCCTGGAGAATGTTCCATGAGCACTTGAGAAAAATGTGTATTCTGTTGTTTTTGGGTGGAATGTCCTATGAATATCAATTAAGTCCATCTTGTTTAATGTATCATTTAAAGCTTGTGTTTCCTTATTTATTTTCATTTTGGATGATCTGTCCATTGGTGAAAGTGGGGTGTTAAAGTCCCCTACTATGATTGTGTTAATGTCAATTTCCCCTTTTATGGTTGTTAGTATTTGCCTTATGTATTGAGGTGCTCCTATGTTGGGTGCATAGATATTTACAATTGTTATACCTTCTTCTTGGATCGATCCCTTGATCATTATATAGTGTTCTTCTTTGTCTCTTATAATAGTCTTTATTTTAAAGTCTATTTTTTCTGATATGAGAATTGCTACTCCAGCTTTGTTTTGATTTCCATTTGCATGGAATATCTTTTCCCATCCCCTCACTTTCAGTCTGCATTTGTCCCTAAGTCTGAAGTGGGTCTCTTGTAGACAGCATATATATGGGTCTTGTTTTTGTATCCATTCAGCCAGTCTGTGTCTTTTGGTGGGAGCATTTAATCCATTTACATTTAAGGTACTTATCGATATGTATGTTCCTATTCCCATTTTCTTAAATGTTTTGGGTTTGTTATTGTAGGTGTTTTCCTTCTCTTGTGTCTCTTGCCTAGAGAAGTTCCTTTAGCATTTGTTGTAAAGCTGGTTTGGTGGTGCTGAACTCTCTCAGCTTTTGCTTGTCTGTACAGGTTTTAATTTCTCCATCAAATCTGAATGAGATCCTTGCTGGATGGAGTAATCTTGGTTGTAGATTTTTCTCCTTCATCACTTTAAGTATATCCTGCCACTCCCTTCTGGCTTGCAGAGTTTCTGCTGAGAGATCAGCTGTTAACCTTATGGGGATCCCTTGTGTGTAATTTCTTGTTTTTCCCTTGCTGCTTTTAATATGTTTTCTTTATATTTAATTTTTGATAGTTTGATTAATATGTGTCTTGGCGTGTTTCTCCTTGGATTCATCCTGTATGGGACTCTCTGTGCTTCCAGGACTTGATTAACTATTTCCTTTCCCATATTAGGGAAGTTTTCAACTATAATCTCTTCAAATATTTTCTCAGTCCCTTTCTTTTTCTCTTCTTCTTCTGGGACCCCTATAATTCGAATGTTGGTGTGTTTAATGTTGTCCCAGAGGTCTCTGAGACTGTCCTCAGTTCTTTTCATTCTTTTATCTTTATTCTGCTCTGCAGTAGTTATTTCCACTATTTTATCTTCCAGGTCACTTACCCGTTCTTCTGCCTCAGTTATTCTGCTATTGATCCCATCTAGAGTATTTTTAATTTCATTTATTGTGTTTTTCATTGTTGCTTGGTTCCTCTTTAGTTCTTCTACGTCCTTGTTAAATGTTTCTTACATTTTGTCTATTCTATTTCCAAGATTTTGGATCATCTTTACTATCATTATTCTGAATTCTTTTTCAGGTAGACTGCCTATTTCCTCTCCATTTGTTAGGTGTGGTGTGTTTTTACCTTGCTCCTTCATCTGCTGTGTGTTTTTCTGTATTCTCATTTTGCTTATTTTACTGTGTTTGGGGTCTCCTTTTCACAGGCTGCAGGTTTCTAGTTCCTGTTGTTTTTGGTATCTGTCCCCAGTGGCTAAGGTTGGTTCCGTGGGTTGTGTAGGCTTCCTGGTGGAGGGAACTAGTGCCTGTGTTCTGGTGGATGAGGCTGGATCTTGTCTTTCTGGTGGGCACGTCTACGTCTGGTGGTGTATTTTGGGGTGTCTGTGGCCTTATTATGATTTTAAGCAGCCTCTCTGCTAATGGATGGGGCTGTGTTCCTGTCTTGATAATTGGTTGGCATAGGGTGTCCAACACTGTAGCTTGCTGGTGGTTGAGTGAAGCTGGGTCTTGTTGTTGAGATGGAGATCTCTGAGAGATTTTCACTGTTTGGTATTACATGGAGCTGGGAAGTCTCTTGTGGACGAGTGTCCTGAAGTTGGCTCTCCCACCTCAGAGGCACAGCCCTGATGCCTGGCTGGAGCACCAAGAGCCTTTCATCCACATAAAAGGGAGAAAAAATAGAAAGAAAGAAAGAAAGAGGATAAAATACAATAAAATAAAATAAAATAAAATAAAATAAAATAAAATAAAGTAAGATAAAAGAAAATAAAGGTATTATAACAAAAAATAAGAAAATAATTATTAAGAAACAATTTATTAAGAAAAAAATTTAATTTTTTAAAAAAAATTAATAATTTTTTATAATAAAAAATAAGAAAAAAATTATTAAGAAAAACCTTTATTAAGAAACAAAATTTTTTAAATTTTTTTAAAATAAAAAATAAGAAAAAATTTTTAAGAAAAAATTTATTAGAAAAATATTTTTTTAATTTTTAAAATAAAAAATAATAAAAAATTATTAAGAAAAAATGTATTAAGAAAAAATATTTTAATTTTTTAAAATAAAAAATGATGAAAAAATTATATAAGAAAAAAAATTATTAAGAAAAAGAAATTTCTAAGTAAAAAAATAAAATAAAATAAAATAAAAATGGATGGACCAAACCCTAGGACAAATGGTGAAAGCAAAGCTATATAGAGAAAATCTCACACAGAAGCATACACATATACACTCACAAAAAGAGGAAAATGGGAAAAATTAATATATCCTGCTCCCAAAGTCCACCTCCTCAATTTGGGATTATTCGTTGTCTATTCAGGTATTCCACAGATGCAGGTACATCAAGTTGTTTGTGGAGCTTTAATCCGCTGCTTCTGAGGCTGCTGGGAGAGATTTCCCTTTCTCTTCTTTGTTCGCACAGCTCCCGGGGTTCAGCTTTGGATTTGGACCCGCCTCTGTGTGTAGGTCGCCTGAGGACGTCTGTTCTTTGCTCACACAGGACGGGGTTAAAGGAGCAGATGCTTTGGGGGCTCTGGCTCACTCAGGCCGGGGGGAGGGATGGGTTTGGATGCGGGGAGAGCCTGTGGCGGCAGAGGCCGGCGTGACATTGCAGCAGTCTGAGGCATGCCATGCATTCTCCCGGGGTAGTTGTCCCTGGATCACGTGACCCTGGCAATGGCGGGCTGCACGGGCTCCCGGGAGAGGTGGTGTGGATAGTGACCTGTGCTCGCACACAGGCTTCTTGGTGGCAGCAGCAGCAGCCTTAGAGTCTCATGCCCGTCTCTGGGGTCCGCGCGGATAGCCATGGCTCGTGCCTGTCTCTGGAGCTCATTTAGGTGGCGCTCTGAATCCCCTCTCCTCGTGCACCAGGAAACAAAGAGGCAAGAAATAGTCTCTTGCTTGTTCGGCAGCTCCAGACCTTTTCCCATACTCCCTCCCGGATAGCTGTGGTGCGTTAACCCCTTCAGGCTGTGTTCACGCCGCCAACCCCAGTCCTCTCCCTTTGATCCCACCGAAGCCCGAGCCTCAGCTCCCAGACCCCGCCCGCCCCGGTGGGTTAGCAGACAAGCCTCTTGGGCTGGTGAGTGCTGGGCAGCACCACTCCTCTGTGCGGGAATCTCTCCGCTTTTCTCTCCACACCCCTGTTGCTGCACTGTCCTCCGTGGCTCCGTAGCTTTCCCCTCTCCATCACCCGCAGTCTCCGCCCGTCAAGGGGCTTCCTAGTGTGTGGAAACATTTCCTCCTTCACAGCTCCCTCCCACTGGTGCAGGTCCCGTCCCTATTCTTTTGTCTCTGTTATTTCTTTTTTCTTTTGCCCTACCCAGGTACGTGGGGAGTTTCTTGCCTTTTGGGAGGTCTGACGTCTTCTGCCAGTGTTCAGTGGGTGTTGTATAGGAGCAGTTCCACGTGTAGATGTATTTCGGATGTATCTGTGGGGAGGAAGGTGATCTCCACGTCTTACTCTTTCACCATCTGGCCCAGACCCTATTCTGTTGTTTTTCGATGGAATGTCTTATAAATATCAATTAAGTCCATCTTGTTTAATGTATCATTTAAAGCTTGTGTTTCCATATTTATTTTCATTTTGGATGATCTGTCCATTGGTGAAAGTAAGGTATTAAAGTCCCCTACTATTATTTTGTTACTGTCAATTTCCCCTTTTATGGCTGTTAGCATTTTTCTTATATATTGAGCTGCTCCTATTTTGGGTACAAAATATTTACAATTGTTATATCTTCTTCTTGGATTGATCCCTTGATCATTATGTAGTGTGCTTCTTTGTCTCTTGTAATACTCTTTTTTTAAACTCTATTTTGTCTGATATGAGAATTGCTACTCCAGCTTTCTTTTGATTTCCATTTGCATGGAATATCTTTTTCCATCCCCTCATTTTCAGTCTGTATGTGTCCCTAGGTCTGAAGTGGGTCTCTTGTAGACAACATATATACGGGTCATGTTTTTGTATCCATTCAGCCAGTCTATGTCGTCTTTTGGTTGGAGTACTTAATCCATTTACATTTAAGGTAATTATCGATATGTATCCTCCTATTACCATTTTCTTAATTGTTTGGGTTTGTTATTGTAGATCTTTTCCTTCTCTTGTGTTTCCTGCCTAGAGAAGTTTCTTTAGCATTTGTTGTAATGCTGGCTTGGTGGTGCTGAATTCTCTTAGCTTTTGCTTGTCTGTAAGGTTTTTAATTTCTCCATTGAATCTGAATGAGATCCTTGCTGGGTAGACTAATCTTTGTTGTAGGTTTTTCCCTTTCATCACTTTAAATATGTCCTGCCACTCCCATCTGGCTTGCAGAGTTTCTGCTGAAAGATCAATGGTTAACCTTATGGGGATTCCCTTGTATGTTATTTGTTGTTTTTCCCTTGCTGCTTTTATTATTTTTTTCTTTGTACTTAATATTTGATAGTTTGATTAATATGTGCCTTGATGTGTTTCTCCTTTGATTTATCCTGTATGGGACTCTGTGCTTCCTGGACTTCATTAACTATTTTCTTTCCCATATTAGGGAAGTTTTCAACTATAATCTCTTCAAATATTATCTCAGTCCCTTTCTTTTTCTCTTCTTCTGGGACCCCTATAATTTGAATGTTGCCGTGTTTAATGTTGTCCCTGAGGTCTGTGAGACTGTCCTCAATTTTTTTTTTTTTAATTTTATACAGGGTTTCTTTTTTTTTTTTTAATTATTATTTATTTATTTATTGGCTGTGTTGGGTCTTCATTTCTGTGCGAGGGCTTCCTCTAGTTGCGGCAAGTGGCGGCCACTCTTCATTGTGGTACACGGGACTCTCACTATTGTGGCCTCTCTTGTCGCAGAGCACAGGCTCCAGAAGCACAAGCTCAGTAGTTGTGGTTCATGGACCTAGTTGCTCCGCAGCATGTGGGATCTTCTCAGACCAGGGCTCGAACCCGTGTCCCCTGCATTGGCAGGCAGATTCTCAACCACTGTGTCACCAGGGAAGCCCATATCCTCAATTCTTTTCATTCTTTTTTCTTTATTCTGCTCTGCAGTAGTTATTTCCACTATTTTATCTTCCAGGTCACTTATCCATTCTTCTGCCTCAGTTATTCTGCTATTGATTCCTTCTTGAGAATTTTTATTTATTGTGTTGTTCATCATTGTTTGTTTGCTCTTTAGTTCTTCTAGGTCCTTGTTAAACATTTCTTGTATTTTCTCCATTCTATTTCCAAGATTTTGGATCATCTTTACTATCATTACTGTAAATTCTTTTTCAGTACTTTACTGAAAATTCTTTACTGCCTATTTCTTCTTCATTTGTTAGGTCTGGTGGGTTTTTACCTTGCTCCTTCATCTGTTGTGTGTTTCTGTCTACTCATTTTGCTTACCTTACTGTTTTTGGGGTCTCCTTTTTGCAGTTTGCTGTTCGTAGTTCCAGTGTTTTTGGTGTCTGCTCCCAGTGGCTAAGGTTGGTTCAGTGGGTTGTGTAAGCTTCCTGATGGAGGGGACTAGTGTCTGTGTTCTGGTGGATGAGTCTGGATCTTGTTTTTCTGGTAGGTAGGTCCACGTCCGCTGGTGCATTTTGGATTCTCTGTGACCTTATTATGATTTTAGGCCGCCTCTCTGCTAGTGGGTGGGGTTGTGTTCTTGTCTTGTTAGTTTTTGGCATAGGGTGTCCAGCACTGTAGCTTGCTCTCATTGAGTGGAGCTGGGTCTTAGCACTGAGATGGAGATCCCTGGGAAAGCTTCATCATTTGATATTATGTGGAACTAGGAGGTCTCTGGTAGACCAGTGTCCTGAACTTGGCTCTCCCACCTCAGAAGCACAGGCTTGACACCTGGCCGGAGCACCTGGATCCTGTCAGCTACATGGCTGAGAATAAAAGGGAGAAAAAAAGAAAGAAAGAAAGAAAGAAAGAAAGAAAGAAAGAAAGAAAGAAAGAAAGAAAGAAAGAAAGAAAGAAAGAAAGAAAGAAAGAAAGAAAGAAAGAAAGAAAGAAAGAAAGAAAGGAAGGAAGGAAGGAAGGAAGAAAGAAAGAAAGAAAATATAATAAAATAAAAATATTAAAATGAAAATAAAAATTAATTTTTAAAAATAAAAAATTAAAAAGTAATTTAAAAAGAAGAATAGACAGAACCCTAGGACAAATGGTAAAAGCAAAGCTATACAGACAAAATCACACAGAAGCATACACATACACACTCACAAAAATATTTATATCATTGCTCCCAATGTCCACCACCTCAATTTTGGGATGATTATTTGTCTATTCAGGTATTCCACAGATTCAGGGTACATCAACTTGATTGTGGAGATTTAAGCCACTGTTTCTGAGGCTGCTGGGAGAAATTTCCCTTTCTCTTCTTTGTTCGCACAGCTCCTCTAATTATGGGAAGAACACTGTCCCTCTGAGTAATTAAAATTTTAGAGGAAGTAGAGACATATACAAAGAAAGTCAAAATATAAAACCTTTAGCCAAAGGACAGTTGGTATCAAGATTATGGCCTAGAGATTGTGGAAAAAGTAACTAAAAGAAAGAGAAAATAAGGATATAGGGAACCAGCATGAGATAGTGTAAGGGAGAGTCTCATACTACCTCCATATGTTGCCAGAATAATTGGTTCCCAAAAGGAGGTGAGGACCTGAATCATTGACACACAGTTCAATAGAAAGTGTTGTTTCTAGCATGTAATACAGTACCTGCAATGTGGGAAAAGCTCTATAAATATTTGTTGAATGGTGAGATGATGTATTCCTTTATTCTCAGTTTATCTGATTTCAGATATCCTGAGTAAACATAATTATGATTATGGCAACCAAATTATCACGATAAATAAAATAGTAGTATTCCAGTCCCTCTCCATCACTAACATTTATCATCAACTGGCATTTTTCTTGTTTGAGTATTGGTTTGTTCATTCATTAGTTATCTGTTAGATTAAAAGTTTCATGAGTGCATGGACTTTGTTCCTGTTGCATCCTTAGTGCCTTGAATAGTGCCTGGCTCATATACAAAGCTGAGTATTTGTTAGTATTTGTTAGTGATAACAACAATTATTATTATTATTATTATTATTATTATTATTATACATTAGTAACAGCAAAGATCATAAATATAATGGGCTCTAAGATTACCTCTTCTGTAGTCATACCATATTGTTATGACATAATGTAGCCCCCACACCTGAAATAGTTTCTTCAGCACTTCCCAACTTGCTAGAGTATGAAAATAATTCCTTTAGATTAAACACTGTCGAAGTCTGTAAGTCTCATTTAAAATGCAAACATCCATTAAAGGAATAACAGAATAAGTCCCTATCGTTTTAATGCTAAACTGTACAATGAGATTCTCATTTTCTCTTAGGGCATGGAGCTCCCAGGTAAGTGTGAGTTCCTAATGTTTCCTCTTGGACTAATATCTCCAAATTCCTCATGCAAACCAGAAAAAAAATTATAGAAAAGGGGATATTTAATTTTCCACGAATCACATTTGAAAACTGGCATTGAATATTACATGCCAGTGGTCAAGCCTCATTAAGAAAGAATAAGGAAACAGCTGTTTCAGGCAAGCTGCAGAAAGCAATTAATTGTGAGACAGTAGGAGAAAAATTATTTTTAATCTTTTAACTTTGGAGTATATGGTGTTCTAATATGCTAAGTAGTCTTGTCAACTAATTAACTTAAAAAAATCCCACTAGCATGTTCACTTAAAAGAGAACTTTGCATTAAACTTTGTTCCAAGAAATTCTAGGGCATCACTTCATATATGTCTTCTTTCTCACATCATATCTGCCTTCTTTCTAAGTCTGAGATCAGAGTATTCTTTTCCTGGTAATCTTTCCTCCTAAATCTTCAAATTGACCAAGCAATTTAACAAACCCTTTTCTTATCAGTTGAGATTGGTGAAACCAATTTCTGGACTTGATAAGTTCCTATATGATGAGTATTTATCTAAGATCTGTCCAAAGACTAAGGCCTGTCATAACCATCTAGCATAGGAGTCAGATCTCTATCTATCACACATGTATTAAAGATGACACACAGAGTCATTTTGAAAATATGAACAGGATAATGCAAGAAAAATTGTAAAATTGGTTATGTGTCTTTATTGTCATTCTAGAATCTCTTTAATCATCTTTTCCATACTTTCTGAAGTCCTTCCTTAAACTCTGCATGCACACTGGAGACTGAGCATCAGTGGTAAACTTTATTAACCAACTTCTTTTTAATGAAATCATTTTGGCCATCTCACCACAGCAATGTCCATTAAACCTCTATGGTTACTAACCTGAGACTAATAGGTTTACCAAAACATGAAATGTTCAGTGCTAAAACTAGGAAAGTCCTGGACAAACCAGGATAGTTGGTCACCTTAATCCCTGGAAAAATTATTTGCCTAGAATACTGCTCTACAATACTCTTATATATTGCTCTGCCCCTCCCCTTCTAGTCACACATTTCCCCTAGATAATCCCTACTAACCTTCCAGGCCTCATCTTAGTCCGCATTTTTTCTAGGAAACCTTCCTGGACTCCCCCAAGACTGACTTATATGCCTGTTGTACAAGTTCAGGTCATCATCCTGTTTGGAACTCCTTTGGTAGTACTTAACATACTATCTTAATTTATTTTTACTTGTTTATACCCCTCAGTTTCTTATGGCCAGGCAATTTATTATGTTTACTACTATAACCTCATACTCCTTAAAATTTTTGAAAGAGACAGCAAGGACTAACAAATACTCATTCTAGAGAAACGGACTTTGAAAGGATATCGATCAGCAAGAATGGGCTAATACCATAGTGGTCTAACAGTGAAGAGGACTTGAAGGAGAAATAGTGAACATCATGTCACTAGAAATGTTCAAGCATCTGTCGGGAGGTTTTACTTGCGATTCCTGCTCTAGGTATATTTTCAAAGTAAATGAATTCCAAGGTCCCTTCACTTTAGACTAATGTCTCCTCAATCTATGGTATCAGAATTATCTAAATCCACCAATTTTGATTCTATAGGTACAGAGTCAGACCTAAGAATTTCCACATTTCATAAACTTCCTTAGAGATTCTGATGTTCAGATAGTTTTGTTAAGGTCTACTATTGCTCATTGCATAGCTATGTAGGAGCTACATGCTATAGGGATATTAAAAACAAAAAGGCTTACAGTAAATCCTTATCTTCTAGCTATTCACAGTCCAGATAAATGACTC
The DNA here is from genome assembly GCF_028564815.1 of Eubalaena glacialis. Taxonomy (NCBI): domain Eukaryota; kingdom Metazoa; phylum Chordata; class Mammalia; order Artiodactyla; family Balaenidae; genus Eubalaena; species Eubalaena glacialis. The sequence continues at coordinate 30,960,315 of NC_083730.1, forward strand.
TGGATACTTCTCACAAGATAGAGTATATTTGAATTCTTGTTTGCCTGGGTCTGACTAAAACCAACACTGCTCCCATGAAAAACATTTTAACTCTGGTTTATTTTCTCAAATTCATGATTACATTTGAATCACCTGGAGTGCTTTAAAACTATATGGATGCTTGGCTCTGTCTCAAGTGATCTTGAAGTAATTGGTGTGGGGATGGCCTTTCCAATGGATTATAAAATTCAGTCTAGGATGGGAATGACCCTAGAGGAAGTGAAGGCTAAGTTGAGATCTAAGGAGGAGATAAGGAGGAGTTGGTCAGGTGAAGTGTGCTTGTCGATGTGTTGGAAGGAATGTTGTTAGGTAGTAACAACATTAGTATTGTTGTTGACAACAACAACAGCATATAGTATTGAGAAAGGGAAATCTAGATAAAGCTTTTCACCTGGAGAAGATTTTTGCAATGGGCAAATACAAATGATTGAAGTTAGCTGGAGATAATGTGTGAAAATGTTTTATAAAATGGAAGGTGTGGTTTTAAAAAAATGTCATTTAATTTAACTAGATTTTTAATTATTAATGATATCACTTTTAACCTATAGAAATTAAACTATTAAATATATTTAAGAGATCAACCTTTCACATACAGGCCATTTGTTATAGTAGTCTCTGGTTATTTTGTTTTACTTTACTCTGGGAAACAAAGATCTACCCCCAGATCCCAGTTACTTTTAATCCCATTTGGCTGTGGAAAATTTTCTTAAATGTGTGGTTCTATGTGCTTACCTCATTAATTCCTATCTGGTGAATATCACTGAATCTTCCTTGAATAAATAAGTTTGTGATCCCTCAGGGACATCAATTAACAATGTATAAAAAATTCAAATTAGTGTGTTCTGACCCAGGACATACTCAGGAAGTGGCTTTTTTAGAGAAATTGCTAACAAACATTAGCTCACTTACTGTAGCTGGCCTCTTTCTTCTTCAAGGAACATTCTGGTGGTAGTGGTGGTTGGGGATGGGAGGGGGGGAAAAAAGTGCTTAATTGAGTTCAGCTGTGTTCCTGTTCATTGCAGTTTCCTTGCACCTGGTAAGTGAAGGTAAATTGCAATGCTTTTCTTGGAGCAACTCTTTGTATTAAATGACCTGTCCCATGGGGAAAACTAGATAGTGAGATCTTAAAAGCATCTCTGCTATGATCCCCTTTGCTTGATGAATAAACATGAATCATCAGCACAGAGGCACGTGCCATGGAATATTCTGCTCTGTACTGTCATGTGTCTTTTACACCAAGGAGAAAGTGGCAACCTCAGAATACAGGTTGGAAATCATAACACTTCGTTCCAGACCTGGTTTATCCACTGACCAGGGCTGTAGGCAAGTGTTTGGATAACTCAGAGACTCTCTCCTCAGCTTTCAATTAGGGAATACATACCTCCATGACTTAATTTAAAAATCAAACTGAAAAAGATCCCCAAACATCAAGTCTTCTAGTTACAGTGAGGGACCCTGAAAATGTGAAATTGTTAATATGTTTTTCTGAGTTCCAGGGGCTCAAAACACCTCTCTTCCTTTGTGTACCATGGTGGCAGAGGATTTCCCAAGCCCTAACTTCTGAACCTATGTGCTTTCCTTTCCGTTTCTTTTGTGAGTAGACCTTTCCTGGGGTTTCTAGGGTGCTTTCCATCAGGTTCTTACAGATCTTTCCTTGTCTCCCAGTTTGGTAGGCAACCTGTAAAGTGGTCCCCATAGATCCCTGCCCCTGGTATTTATGGCCCTGTGTAACTCCCTTCCCTTGGGTATAGGCTAGACCTAGTGATTCCCTTCTGTGAAATAGAATACATAAGAAGCTATGGATGCCAATTTGGAGATTAAGTTACAAAAAGACTGGTTTCTTCTCTGAGCCATTGCTCTTCCTAAACAAGCTACCATGTTGTTCAGCCCTATGGAGAGCCCCATGTAGCTAGGAACAGATGTTTCTTGTTGACAGCACTCCTAAAGCAGGTCAACAGTTACCTGAATGAACTTGGAAGAGAATCTTCTGAGGCCTACCGCCATCCAAATGACAGAGCTTGGAAACATATCCTTCTCAGCCCAGCCTTGAGATGACTGCAGCCCAGGCCATTACCTTGATTACAGACTATGAGAGGTCCTGAGTTAGAGGCTCCCAGCAACATCCTGCTTGGGTTCCTGACCCACAAAAATTGTGAGATAGTAAATTCTGTGGATCTAAGCCAAAGAATTTTGAGGTAAATTGTGATACTACAATAGATAATTAAAACAGTCTCCCCAATTCCAGTGGGACACCGGTGCTGGCCCTCATCCTTACAATCCTAGATGAGCACCAATGAGAACTTGGAATTCAAGACTTTCTTGTTTTATCTTTTAGTCCTAGTCAATTCCATGCTCAGCCTTATTCTGTAAACATCCTAAACTGGAGCCCCAGTGCTCCTCAGCATTCCCAGAAGGGATTTTTAGTTATGTATAACTACTCATGTAAATGACTCCACTTGATTGTCCCTCCAAAGGATGTTGTGAGATAAATATTATTATACCCATTTTACAGATAATGGTTTTGTCACACAGAAAAAATAAGCTACTTTTACAAGTAGGAAGTTTAGTATTTTGGACTCCAGGTTCAACATACAGTGTTGCCTCAGATTTATTTTCTTCAATATCGTAGTTAGAGAAGCTATTACAAGTTACTCAACAAAAAGAGATTTGAAAAATATCAGACGATTTTTGCTAAATGCCAAGTGAGTAAATGTACTTATTTTTTTTCTTTTTTCCTGTTTTATTGAGATATAATTGACATAAAGCAATGTATAATTTAGTGTACAGTATAATAATTTGACTTACATATATCATGAAATGATTACCACAATAAGTTTAGTGAACATCAATCATCTCATATAGATTAAAGAAATATAAAAATATTATTTTTTCCTTGTGATGGAAACTCTTAGGATTTACTCTCTTAACTTTCTTATGTAACATACAACAGTGTTAATTATATTTATCATGTTATACATTACATTCCTAGTACTTATTTATCTTATAAAGAGAAGTTTGTACATTTTGACTACCTTTATCTGGTTCTCCCTCTCCCCAACACCCTGGCTCTGATAACCACAAATCTGATTTCTTTCTCTGTTTGCTTGTTTGTTTGTTTGTTTTTGAAGTATAGTTCACCTATAGCACTATGTTAGTTCCTGGTACACAACATAGTGATTAAATATTTTGATATATTTTAAAATGATAGCCATGATAAACCTAGTTGCCATCTGTCACCATAAAAAGATATTGCATAATTATTGACTATATTTCCACACTGTACACTTCATAACCATGACTCATTTATTTTGTAACTGGAAGTTTATACCTCTTAATCTCCCTCACTTATTTATCTCCTTTTCCATCTCCCCTCCCCTCTGACAACCACCTCTTTATTCTCTGTTTATTCTTTGTTTTGTTATATTTGTTCATTTCTTTTGTTTTTTAGATTCTACATACAAGTGAAATCATACAGTATTTGTCTTTCTTTTTCAGACTTATCTCACTTACCATAATTCTTCCAAGGTCCATCTGTGTTGTATGGACCTTGGAAGGGTTTTACATGTACATATTACATCTTCTTTATCCATTCATCTATTAATAGACACTTAGATTGCTTCCATATCTTGCTTACTGTAAATAATGCTGCAATGAACATAGTAATACATGTATCCTTTGGAATTAGTGTTTTTGTTTTCTTTGGATAGATTGCATGGTAGTACTATTTTTAATGTTTTTGAGGAACCTCCATATTGTTTTCCATAGTGGCTGCATCAATTTACGCCATAGAGACTGCATCAATTTACATTTTCACCAACATTGCATGAGGGTTCCCTTTTCTCCACATCTTTGCCAACACTTGATATTTGTTGACTTTTTGATAATTACCATTCTGACAGGTGTGAGATGAGAGTTCATTGTGGTTTTGATTTGCATTTCCCTGATGATTAGTGATTTTGAGCTTCTTTCTGTGTGCCTGTTGGCCATCTGTGTGTCTTCTTTGGAAAAATGCCTATTAAGTTCCTTTGTCCATTTTTTAATCAAGTTGTTTGTTTTGATGTTAAGTTGTATGAATTTTCTATATATTTTGGATATCAACCCCTTATCAGATATATCATTTGCAAATATATTCTTCCATTCAGTAGGTGAACTTTTCATTTTGTTGACATTGGGTTGGCCAAAAAGTTCATTAAGTTTTTTGTAACATCTTATGGAAATACCTGAACGAAATTTTTGACCAACCCAATAGTTTCCTTTGCTGTGCAAAAGATTTTTAGTTTGATGTAGCTATAGTCATTTATTTTTGCTTTTGTTTACCTTGCCTGAGGAAACAGATACAAAAAACACATTGCTAGACTAATGTCAATGAGCATACTGCCTATGTTTTCTTCTAGAAGTTTTATGGTTTTAGATTTTATATTTAAGTCTTGAATCCATTTTGTGTTAATTTTTTCTACATGGTGTAAAAAAGTAGTCCAGTTTTATTCTTTTGCATGTAGCTGTCCAGTTTTCCCAACACCACTTATTGAAGAGGTTATCTTTTCCCCATTGTATAGTCTTTCCTCCTTTGATGTAGAATAAGTGACCATATAAGTGTGGATTTATTTCTGGGATCTCTTCTGTTTGATTGATCAACATGTCTGTTTTTGTGCCAGTACCATATAGCTTTGATTACTGTAGCTTTGTAGTATAGTTTGAAATCAGGAAGTGTAATACATCCAGCTTTGTTCTTTGTCAAGATCATTTTGGCTATTTGGGGTTTTTCGTGTTTCCATACAAATTTTAAAATTATTTGTTCTAGGTGTGTGAAAAATGCCATTGGACTGTGATAGGAATTGCACTGAATCTGTAGGTTGCCTTGGGTAGTATGGTCATTTTAACAATATTAGTTGTTCTAATCCATGAGTACAGTATATCTTTCCATTTTTTGGTGTTGTCCTTAATTTCTTTCATCAGTGTCTTATAGTTTTCCAAGTATAGGTTGTATACCTCCATAGTTAGATTTATTTCTAGATATTTTATTATTTTGATGTGATTGTAAATGGGATTTTTAAAAATTTTCTCTTTCTGAGAGTTCATTGTTAGTGTATAGAAATGCAACAGATTTCTGTACATTTTGTATCCTGCAGTTTTACTGAATTCATTGATAATTTCTAATAGTTTTTGAGTGGTATCTTTAGGATTTTCTGTGTATAGTATCACGTCATCTGCAAACTGTGACAGTTTGACTTCTTCCTTTCCAACCTGGATCACTTTTATTTATTTTTCTTGTCTGATGGCTGTGGCTAGGACTTCCAATACTATGTTAAATAAAAGTGGAATGAGATGGCATCCTTGTCTTGTTCCTGATCTCAAAGGAAATGCTTTCAGTTTTTTACCATTGAGTATGATGTTAACTGTGGGCTTGTCATATATGGCCTTTATTTTGTTGAAGTATGTTTCCTCTATACCCACTTTGTTGAGAGTTTTTATCATAAATTAATGTTGAATCATGTCAAAATCTTTGTCTGCATCTGTTAAGATGTTTGCATGATTTTTATTCTTCAGTTTTTTAATGTGGTGTATCACATTGATTGCTTTGTGGATATTGAATCATCCCTTCATTCTTGGGATAAATCCCACCTAATCATGGTGTAAGATCCTTTTAATGTATTCTTGAATTTGGTTTGCTAATATTTTGTTGAGAAGTTTTGCATGTATGTTCATCAGTAATATTGGCCTGTGATTTTCATTTTGTAATGTATTAGGTTTTATTATCAGGGTGATTCTGGCCTTGTAGAATGAGTTTGGGTGTGTTCCCTCCTCCTTAATTTTTTTGGCACAGTTTGAGAAAGATGGGTGTTTACTCTTCTTTAAATGTTTGGTGAATTCACCTGTGAAGGCATCAGGTCCTCAAATTTTGTTTGTTGAAAGTTTATTTATTACAAATCTAGTTTTATTGCTGGTAATTGGTCTGTTCCTATTTTCTATTTCTTCCTGATTCAGTCTTGGGAGAGGGCATATTTCTAGGAATTTGTCCATTTCTTCTAGGTTGTCCATTTTATTGGCATATAATTGCCATAGTAATTTCTTATGAAATTTGTGTTTCTGTTTGTTGGCTGTAACTTCTTTTACATTTCTGATTTTATTGATTTTAGAACTCTCTCTTTTTTCACTTGATGAGTCTGGCTGAAGATTTATCAATTTTGTTTATCTTGTCAAAGAACCAGCTCTTAGTTTCACTGATCTTTTCTACTGTTTTTATAATCTCCATATCTTTTATCTCTGCTCTGATCTTTATTATTTACAGTACTTCCTTCTACCAATTTTGGGCTTTTTCTACTTTTCCTAGTTCTTTTAGGTGTAAGTTTAAGTTGCTTATTTGAGATTTTTTTTTGTTTCCTGAGGTAGGCTTATACCACCATAAATTTCCCTCTTAAAATTGCTTTTCCCACATCCCATAGGTTTTGGATCATTGTGTTTTTGTTTTCATTTGTCTCCAGGTATTTTTAAATTTACTCTTTGATTTGTTTACAGAATACTCTTTAGCCTCATACATATTTGTGGTTTTTTTCAGTTTTGTTCTTGTAGTTGATTTCTAGCTCATAGCCTTGTGTTTGGAAAAGTTGCCTGCTATGATTTCAATCTTCTTAAATTTATTGAGACTTGTTTGATGGCATAGCATGTGGTCTATTCTGGAAAATATTCCATGTGTACATTAGAAGAATGTGTATTCTGCTGCATATGGATGGAATGTTCTTATTTTTAAGTACTTTCATTTTTAAAAAAAATGTAGTGAGATACAGTTCACATATGTACTTATTTTTAATTGTAATAATTATAGTAAGATATTTTATTAATACACACATATGTACATATACATATGCAATTGTGTGTGTATGTATGTGATTTTTTTTTCCCCTGTTTGAATCTTGTGGAAATCCACACATTTAAGTTTCATTTAACAATTTTTCTAGTGCTTGAGATGGGCACATATGTTCTTGCCTGCATGTTTGGGCTATTAAATCTGACCTTTATATATGTGATCAGATATAATGTTTTTCCTCTGGATTTTATTTTCAAAGATGTCATCAGTTTTATTTTAATTTTATTTGGTAAAGATTAAAAAAGAAAGGAATATCAATGTCATAAGAAACACAGTCATAATGAATTATTTCTCTCCACTGCATGTGCTATAGGGGAGGGGAAAGAGAGATTTTTAACATAAATCATCCCACATCTTTAAATTTGTATGTAAAACTGGCACTAGTTCACTGTTTTTGCTGAAAAGAAAAAAAAAATCAAAGTCACCATGAGGACTTTTCTCCCTTTTCTTTAATAATGGATACTTTCAGAGACCTCCTAAGGTCCCATTTCCCCTGTCATATTTAAAGGGTTTATTGTTTCCAGAAAAAACTTGCTGTTCCCTCTGGAGACTGAGCTGATACAAGGTAATGTTAATTCCGTACCTCTCTCTTGTCAGGACTCAACTTCAAATGGAATATATGAGATGAAAGCTGAAAGAGAGGTTATGTGAGCTGTCATCCACCATTGTGTCTGAGGCATCAATGGTGCTCAGAACAAATTTGGTGTCTGTCTGGTAAATCACAGTCAGGAAGGTAAAACAGTTTATAGAAGACTTACTTGGTCTCCTGGAAAGCTCCATCATCCAGAGAACAGTTAATCTTATTTTTTTCTTTTCTTTTTGGTAATGAAAAAAATAATTCTGAGATTTAACTGGTCACTTTCATTGTCTCCTCAACCCCTCTTCAAGTCCTTGTTTTTTCCACAGAGATGAAGAGCTATTACGCTAAGCAACTAGACCAACAGCTTTACAAGATTATTCACAAAGGAATGCATCATTATTTTAGTCTAATTTCCTAAATGACAAAAGACTCTAAAATAATAAGGAGGGAGTGAGGCTGGACAAGGGAGAAATGTGACTTAGTTGCTGTCCTTGTGTATGTAATGTTTGCAGATCAAGGAGAGAGTGTTCAGGGAGAAAAGCAGTCAAATCTTACTCTCATGAGATTTGTTTCAGTGTTTCAAATATTTCCTGATCCCATAGGCCTTCATTAAGAAGCTTAGATAGCAAAAGAAAGGAAATAGTTTTTCACTTTTTTCAAAATGTAGAATTATCTGTCACATTCACGTATTGAACCTGAGAAAGAAAGGAGACAATAAAAAAGAAATTAAAAGAATTATTAGAATTATCATCAGGCTCCTTAATCATTTTGTTTTAATCTGAAATTTTTAAAAATTATTGGAATTTATAAAGAAATAGGGCACACACACACACACACACACACACAAATGTACTGGACTAAGACTCACCAGTTCTAGGTTTGACTTCGCCAGTAATTTCAAGACCTTGAGATAATTACTTTAATATGCTTCTTATCTACAAGTGGTGATTCTTATTTCTAACCTTGCTTTTGCTAACTTTGTTGTGTGGGTCAATTGAGAGGAAATCTTAACTAAATAAAATGTGTACAAATTAAAGGTGATGTTATTACAAAAACCCCACCATTGGTCATGTCTCTGTCACCACTCTTCAAAAGCACAGAGGTATTTGTATTCAAAGTTCATCCATCTTAATCTTAATTCCCATCTTGCCTGTATTTGTCTCCACTACCAGCTTTTCTTAACTTACTTTGGGTATATTGGACTTGCTTCTAGAGGTATAATCAGAGACTCCATGATTGCAACTTTAAATGATTTCTTGATGTTTTGACCAACCACAGTTATACAGAAGAAAATGTATTGGATACCTGTGTTAATTGCTACTTATTTCCTCATTTGGTTTGGTACCCATTGAGATTTTGTACCCTTTCCTAATAAACCCACTTGTTTGATTCAAAATCAGTCTTCTACCTGCTTGTTCCAGTCTTGCCTGTGTGTCTCTCTCTTTTGCCAGACATCCTGGTTTTTAATCCTCTCTCTGGCTCCAGGATCCTAATTCAATCCCAAGCCCTACATTCTATATATCTTCTCTTCTTCTCTTCCATTCTGTTTTTATTGAGCACATCGTGGCAACTCAGATGTAACATTAACTTTCTTAGCAGTCATGTTACTTGCTCCCATCAGCTGAGATTCTGATTTCCCTCCTTGTTTCCCTGCTTTTAGTGGGGTTTTTTTTTTTGGTTTTTGTTTTTGTTACTCCAACATCTTAATGGAGACTGGTTCACCCATTTAGCCTCTGGTCATGTAGAAAAATTGCATCATTCCCCCCTTAAGTGTTGGGCCAGAGTTGCAGCATCATATAGAGGGGAACTGTGCTCAAGAGTTCTAGGTAGTTTCTAACAGCTTAAAGGGCCAATTGATAAATGGGAGCCAGGTGATAACCTAGAACCCTTGAGACACCTTCTCTTCCAAAATATCTGCATAGAGGTGATCACACTTTACGGTTGGAACTGACACTTGTGATATTCTTCAAGTTTACCTTTCACTTACCCTCACCTGTAATCTTCTCAAACCACAGAATTATCACCCTATTGCTGTCCTCTTTACTTTGAAACTTGTTTTTCGATTAGTTACACTCTAAATCCATAGTTACCTTTCATCTACTCTCCCTCTGGGATTTTGCTTTACCTTCTCTCCTGAAATTACTTACACTTGTACTTAATTGCTGACTCCAACAATCCTCTTTATTTCTCATACTGTAATTCTTTTGACTTTTGCAATGTCCAGTACACAACATGAACTCTTGTCTTAGGTTTCAAGCCCTACACACTTCTGGTTTTTACTTATTTCTGACTTATTTCCTACCACACTGATCACTTTCCTAATCTATCCTTGGGACTTCCCAACACTTTCCAAACTATACAAATTTTAAATTCCAATCCTTATATTTCTCTTGTTACCAAATTTTCATCCCCTTTCTCTCTCCTTACATCCAGGCCTGTATTTCCAACAACTGCTTAGATATTCCATATCTATGTCCTATGGGTATATATGATGCAGTATACATGCAACTTAACTTTTCATCAAATCACTTTCTTTTGTAATTTTGATCCTATCTTTCACACAATAACTCCAACTAGAGTTTTTATAGTTATTTGTAACTTGGGTTCCACTGATCCTACTCCTCACAGAGATATCAAATGATTTGCTCTTCTGTCATCTACATTCTCAAGGGCGTCTTTATTGAAGGTCCTCATCATTTCTCAATATGACTCCATATATCCCTACTAGTTTCTTTTACCTCTTCTTTATTCACCCCCACCTCATGCAATATGTGCTCCAGCATATTATCTTTCCACAATTCCCAGAATATGTTGTGGATTTGTTTGTTTTCCTTATATGGATTCTCCTATGCTAAAATGTTCTTTTTCTCCATGTCAAATGCCTCGTTTGTGAAGTCTTTTCTGATGCTAACTCCCTTCTGAATTACCCCCACTTCCAATTTGCTTCAAATAAATTTGGCAATTTGAAAGTATTTACAACTTGTTTCTATCTGCATTTTGACACTGGCACCAGGCTCAAACTAAAGTCAGAACATCTATTGTTTTACCCTAAAGTTGCTAATAATGCATGACACAGAAATCTCTCCTTGATTTTCCTGATGGGAGAAACTGATTCCCCTTTCTTTTTTTTCCCCAACTCTAACAATAACCCCTTACAATCCTTTTAGAAAGGATTTCATTTTTGTTTTTAATTCTGTGGTTGGAACCCAAGCTTATTTGAAATGTGATAACTGTGCCCAATAAAATCTGTGGAAAGGCAAACTGGGATGAGCCACTGGAGCCACATGAGGCCTTGTGGGGTAGGTTGGAACGACCTGGATTTATTTATATCCACTTAAAAAATCTTCTTGTACTGTGATAGCTGGCTTTTAGGAGATCAAAGAAGCCAGTGCAGAAATGTTTTTTCTGACTGTGCAGCACACAAACATCATTTAAATGTCCCCTCAACGTGTGCATACATCCAAGCCCATTAGAACACCAGGCAGTGATGAGAGCTGGCACTATGCCTGCATTGTTAACCTTGATTAATTATGCTGGAAGTAATAGGCAAGACAGAGACAGATAACAAGGAAGGAGGTAGTGTATGTGGTGGTGTGGAGACATAGTGCTTGTAACATGATGCTTGAATTTCCATTTTTGTATTGAAAAGCAAATCAATCTGAGGATTGCTCTATAATCTCCATGGCTGGAGGTAGTTTGTCAAAAACTCCTGCTTTAGTCTCTTTGGAGGTAGAGCTCTGTGGCCACATGAGACCTTAACATAGGGATTAACCCCCCAAGTTCAGAAGGCAGAAATGGGTGAAATAGGAAATATGCATGGCTGGGCAGGTGGAATGCAAAGAGCCAAAGAGCAAATGTTGCCAGCAAGCAACAAAATGTCTGACCATTCTTTTCCCAGGATTCTGCTCCTCTCAGAATATAGCAAGTACACTTCATGGGATAATTTTCATAACATTAATTTATTGAATACAGTTTACTATTCAGAGCACTTCTATATTTATTCACTCATTTAGAACTTACATCTCTAAGTAAACATCATAAAATATTAAAGTTGGAAAATTACTTAGAGATCATTTCTCCAACACCTGCATTTACTAAGATCCAAAGAGATCTTAGTTTAGCTAAAACACCTGTTGACTTAAAGAAAAACACACAATATAAGGGTTGTGAATTTAAGTTTTATTCAGGCTTTTACAGAGGATTATAGATTGGGAAACAGGCACTCAGCTCCAAAGAGCTGCTCTGAAGAGTAAGGGAGAGTTTATGTATAATTTTTTTTTGGCTGAGAAATACATGTAGTCTAGCATACATCTTGGTAAAAGATTACTGCTAATCACAATGAACTGACATCTCAATTTAATTATTTTAGTGCTTTTCTATGTATGGGAAGATGCAACAATCTGGAGTCATTAAAATTCTTCCTGAGATATGCATTTAACTATCTAGGGGTCCATTTATCCAAAGCACAAAGTGCTTCATCTTGTTTTTCGCTCTGAATTCCTCTCAAGGTGCACTGTCAGTGGGTAGTGACTTAACCCTTGCAGAACTGAGTGATGAGCAATGCTCTTTGTTCTTCTCCTTTCACAATCTTATAAGTAGTTAGTAATACTGGATCTTATACCTGTTGATTTTTAACTCCAGTAACTTTTTCCCACAACCTTACAGAGCCATCTATGGAGTAATTTGTTTATCAGATTCTTTACAAGATATAAAAGGAGACCATGACTTCTGCAGTTGGGAGAAGGGCTATGTAGAACACATTAGGCATCTAGTCTGGAGTGGTAAGTTAGTGACCAGTGCAAGTGGGATGCTTTTGAAACAAACATATAACTATTACACAGTTTTTATATTTAGTATTAACTAATGGGGCTAGTACTCTATCCTTCCCTTTTTTGTTTTTTCTCCTTTAGTTTGGAAGAAATAATCATGTACAGAAATATGAAAGAGGAATGCTCTTAGTATTGAGGTTTTCTCTCTCAATTGGCCTTTGCTGAGGTAACTCCCCACACAGGCAGAACATATCCCTTTAGGTAATTCTCCTAGAGGTGGTGAGTTGATTATTGGTCCTAATTTTCTGATAGACCAACCACAGAGATATTCTTTGACAATTCTCCAAGCTTTCAATAGAATATTTTAAAGGAAGAAAAAGTTGTATTTCTAAGATTAGTAGTGAGAATTGATGTTCCTCTCTCAGCAGATGACTTTCTCTAAAATTCTCTAACTTAATCTCCCAAACCGAGTACACACCAGGTACCAAACACATCTCATGAACACAGCTTTCTCTCATGAATACCTTTTATTTTCTCCCTGTCTAAATTTTACCTATTGTTTAAGGTTAAATCGACATCACATCTCTTATGAGGCATTTATTGAATATAAAACAATGGATTATCTAGATTTCTATAGCTCCACATTCCTGACTACAAACTTAAGATTTAAGAATAAACTATGTTTTCTCTTTTTTTTTTCTAATTATTTTATGGAATTTAGTTAGCGTCTCACTAGAATTCTAGGAAACTCAGATTTTTATACCTTTAAAATATCCTACCAGGAGCTTGTGGAATTGTCAAGAAATAGCTTTGTGAACAAGCTTATTAGGAAGTTAGGGCAAATAATAACCTACCACCTCTAGGAAAATGACTCTTAGGTGTGCTCTCTATGGGAAGTCACCTCAGTGACAGCCAATGGAGATCCTCTGTATGTTCTCTTTCTCTTATGTTTTGCAGTGTTCTTTGTATAGAAATGACCCAGAGTAAAAGTGTTCTGTAATATTTTTTGATTGATTTTACTTTCTCAACTCCTAACATTGACATGAAAGATTCTGATAACTCCATCCAGTAGTAACTGTATGATTGCCCATGAAATATATTATTAGAATAGGAATCAAACAAAGTTCTTGTCCAACGTCTCTTATGTTGTAGTTATATGAAATTTCACAAAATTATTTATCTCTTAACCTGTATTAAGAACAGGTTAATTTATCTTTAGTGTAGAAATAATAATTCTTGCTCTACTCATCTCCAAAAGCTCTAGTGAAGAAAATTATGTGAAATGGCCATGACATTCCTAAGCATTATACATATGACAAATAATACTATTATTATAACATTATCTTAGTGGTTATTACTATATATTTTGGATCTGTATATTTAGTTTAATACTTTATGATATTCTACTTCATTTTTTCCTATCATTTGTGCTCTAACATCTCAGTTAGGTTTTATACATTTTAAGTGCAGACAAATATATGGTACATTAAAACCAACCTGCTCCTAGAACAGGTCAGAACTCTCAGCATATCGTTATTTGCCTGGATTTGAGTCTATCACAAGACTGCATTTAGTACAGAGATATTTATTTCAGTGTGTGTAAATAGAGTAGTAGAATAAGCAAGTTATTCCAATTTTCAGCTAAATTTTATATAATGGAAAAAATAATATGATTAATCTATATATTCATGAAAGACAATATCACATTAAAAAAAAAAAGCTTGTTATGTGTTTGTGGGAATCTATCTGCAATCATTGCCGTCTCATCAAGAGGTCAGAAGATGTGATTATGGAAGTGGCAGCCTTGCCATCACTATTTAATCATCCCCACAATACTCCTCACAATAATAAGAAGAGACAGTTGGAGGGCAACACTCCAAATGTAGGATTCAGGAAGGTAGCTCTCATCTGACTGAGGCTTCCCAATAAGTCTGTCCTTCTCTACTCAAAAGGATCACAGGCTGAACTGACTGTGCTGATTGTCAGGTTGCCAGCCCCGGCTAACTGGGAGATGAGTTAAGTCTTCATGCAGTTTGGTGCCCAGGGATGCCTCACCCACACTTCTTGTCAACCTCAGACACCGCTGCCGGTTCAGAGAGCCGGAGGAGCATAATTGTATTGGCACCTCTCCAGCACCCTAGGAGCTCATTGCCTGCTACCCTCTCTCACCTGCTCTACCAGGCAAACAGAAAAGGTTAATGGTTAATGATGTCGAGCTTGATTACTCTGCTAAAGAGTAAGAGTGAGGGATGTATACGTTTTAATCCAGAAATCAGAATTTCATGTGTCAGGGATAAAGTGAGGCAGCTGGCATGGAAATGAGGCAACATGGTAGTGTACCTCTGGCCTGGGAAGCCAGGCATGAGGTTCATGTCCTAGGTTTAAAACTAGCTCATGGTGTGCTGTTGAGAAAATTAAGTAACATCTTTCAACCCTAGTTCTTTCTTTTGTTGAAGATGGAATTTAGTGATGAATAACCTCTGACTTCCCTATGATCTCAAAAAGGATCCTTTAAAGTCTGAAAACTTTGCACAGGGAAACTTATATATAAATAAACTATGTGGGAGCCCTGAGAATTCACTCTCCTTCTTCACTGACTTCCAAATCTATTGAGTATATCTGACCAAGAACCACAGCTGTTTCATTGTGGAATCTATGTCTGCAGGTGCTAAAAGACCGCACCTCAACAGGACTATACTAAGGCTGACTTGTTCCTTGGAAACTTGGGACTCTCCTGATAACTGGCTTTGGCTTGGGAATTCCCTGATCCTTTTGCCACAACTTCTTTGATTGGCATAACAGTCTAACATATTTCCACTCAATATTTCCTTCCTCTATACTTCACTTGGCATCTGATTTGTATCATAGTTTTACAGCCCTTGCAGCCTTTCCTGGGTCTTTCCCTATTTTCCATCATAGAGGCATCCCCAAGAAAATCCTTGCACAATAAATCTTGTTCTGCCATCTGCTTCTTTTATTTCTCTGTTTGAGATTGATTGTTGTATATTTTGTTCTTTTTTTGTCTACAGTCGATAATATTGAGAATTTTGAGAAATATTAATGGCAAGGAGAAATTGGCAGGTCTGTTAAGTGATGAGAATTCATAAAAAAATTAAATATTACAATAAGTGTGTTCTTCACTTATTTAGTTTGGTGACATAAATGTCCTATGGTCAGAAGTAACAAAACTTAGATGGTAAAATTATAACTGGAAGGTTTCCATATGTGCTATAAAATCTTTTTGGTCCTTATTTCTGGGGGTCTCAGGCTATTTCGTTGGACCTGCTTCATCTCCCTGTCTAGGCCAAGAGGAATGAAAGTGCAAATCTTTCTCTCTTCATTCAGTTGGTCCAACTGTTCATTTTGCTTTAAACTTTTCACCCAGGTTTCCAGTAATTTTATCTATGCCCTCTATTTAATTTCTCCAGGAAGTGGCTTTGAGAATCAATTTTTGGTAACTGAGGACCTATTGCAAATCTAAAGAAACCAAGTTCCTCACACTGACTTTTGTTTTGACTGATAGTTTCATTGTCCTAGGAAGTAGATCCCAAGACCCTGACCACAAGCTTCTCACACTTGGATTATCTGTATCTCCAGCCAGACCATGGATAAATGATGTTACTTCCACAAATTTATCCTTGTAACTTTCATCACCTGTACACTTCTCTTTGGATATATGCTCAAGGACATTTTAAATATTTTTTATTTATTTATTTATTTATTATTTTTAAAAAATATTTTAATTTTATTGGAGTATAGTTGATTTACAATGTTGTGTTAATTTCAGGTGTACAGCAAAGTGATTCAGTCATACATATACATATATTCATTCTTTTTAAAATTCTTGTCTCATATAGGTTATCACAGAATATTGGGTAGAGTTCCCAGGGCTATACAGTAGGTCCTTGTTGGTTATTTTTCTTATATATAGTAGTGTGCATGTGTTCATCCCAAACTCCTGATTTATCCCTCCCCCCACATTTACCCTTTGATAGCCATAAGTTTGTTTTCAATATCTACGTTTGCTTCTGTTTTGTAAATGAGTTCATTTGTATCTTTTTTTTAAAATTAGATTCCACATATGAGTGATAGCATATGATATTTGTCTTTCTTACTTGACTTAGTATGATAATATCTAGGTCCATCCATGTTGTTGCAAATGGCATTATTTTATTCTTTTTTATGGCTGAGTAATATTCCATTATATATATGTACAACATCTTCTTTATCCATTCCTCTATCGATGAATATTTATATTTTTTTCCATGTCTAAGCTATTGTAAATAGTGTTGCAATGAATATTGGGGTACATGTATCCTTTTGAACCATGGCTTTCTCTGGATATATGCCTAGGAGTTGGATTGCTGGATCACATGGTAGTTCTATTTTAAGTTTTTTAAGGAACCTTCATACTGTTCTCCATAGTGACTGTACCAATTTACATTCCTACCAAGAGTGTAGAGGGTTCCCTTTTCTACACAAACTTTCCAGCATTTATTGTTTGTAGACTTTTTGGTGATGATGATAGCCATTCTGAATGGTGCCAGGTGATACATCATTGTGGTTTTGATTGGCATTTCTCTGATAATTATTGATGTTGATCATATTTTCATGTGCTTTTTGGCCATCTGTATGTCTTTGAAGAACTGTCTATTTAGATCTTCTGCCCATTTTTTCATTGGGTTGTTTGTTTCTTGACATGGAACTGCATGAGCTGTTTGTATATTTGGGGAGTTAATCTCTTGTCAGCCACATCATTTGAAAATATCATATCCCATTCTGTGGGTTGCCTTTTCATTTTGTTGATGGTTTCCTTTGTTGTGCAGAAGTTTTAAAGTTTAATTAGGTCCCATTTGTTTATTTTTGTTTTTATTTTCATTACTCTAGGAGGTGCATCAAAAAACGTCTTGCTGTGGTTTATGTGTTCTGCCTATGTTTTCCTCTTAGAGATTTATAATGTCTAGCATTGCATTTAGATCTTTGATCCATTTTGAGTTTATTTTTGTGTATGGTGTTAAAGAATGTTCTACTTCCATTCTTTTACATGTAGCTGACCAGTTTTCCCAGCACCACTTATTGAAGAGACTGTCTTTTCTCTATTTTATATTCTTACCTCTCTTGTCATAGATTAATTGACCATAGATGTGTGAGTTTATTTCTGGGATTTCTATCCAATTCTATTGATCTATGTTTCTGTATTTGTGCCAGTACCATACTGTTTTAATTACTGTAACTGTGTAGTATAGTCTGAAGTCATGGCGTCTGATTCCTCCAGCTCCATTTTTCTTTCTCAAGATTGCTTTTGCTAGACATTTTAGTGCATATTGACACCATTGCTAATAAAAACAAGATAAGAAGTCATTGGCCTTAAGGTGCCTTAACCTCTACCTTGCCTAAAACAGCTATTTCCCAGCTCCTCCTCTGGAGCTGGAATCAGGAAGTGATCTGACACCACATGGCCTTAACCACACAGATGTCAACCAGGTATCAGGAGAGCCGTGAAGCACAGGAGGGACCCTAACTCAAGAGGTTACTCCTCTCTTATTTAGGCTAGCAAGATGGTTCTTTTAAGAAAGCAACAGTGAATCAGGACACTTACTTCTCAAATAAAAAAACAGAGGCAGGAACAAGATCCATTTTGAATCACTTGTCTGAAAATAGTACTAGTGAACTCAGAGATCTACTAATCTGTAGCTTTCAAACTTTTTACGTTTTGAACGATTAATTTGAAAGAAATCTTACCCAAAAGTATAAACATAAAAAATACATAAAAAGAAGCCAAGCTCTTCACAGGCCTCCACCTCCTGCAGCAGAGTCCTAGGAGTGCCTAGGACACAGTCTGCAAATCAGTGCATCAGAGCCTACACACCTTTTGAAAAGGTTAAAACTTGAGATTTTGTTGTTTGTTCTTTCATTCTCTCTCTTCTTTTTTCTTCTCTTAATAGCCATAGTGCACTCTCCTCTAGATCACCTCTTAAATTTAAAACCCCCAATGAGATTCCCCAATTCACTTGTAGGTAATCTAAGAAACACACTAGACACAAACAAGATACCTTTTACAGCCTATCTTGACAGTGATTTATATACATTTTCCAGAAGATAATTTGGTAATATGCATCAAAAGGCCTTAAAAAATAGTCTTATCTTTTGACTGAATTGTTCTATTTCTAAGAATTTATTAATTAAAAGATAAATAAATAATGCACATTAAAAAAAAGATTGCTTTTGCTATTCAGGGTCTTTTGTCTTTCCATATAAATTAAAAAAAATTTGCTCTAGTTCTGTGAAAAATGCCATTGGTAGTTTGATAGGGATGGTGTTGAATCTGTAGATTATCTTGGGTAATATAGTCACCTTGACAATATTGATTCTTCCAAACAAAGGTATATCCTTCTATCTGTTTGTGTCATCTCAATTTCTTTCACCAGCATCTTATAGGTTTCAGAATAGAAGTCTTTTGTCTTCTTGGGTAGGTTTATTCCTAGGTATTTTATTCTTTTTGATGCAATGGTAAATGGGATTATTTCTTTAATTTCTCTTTCTTACACTTCATTGTAAGTGTCTAGAAATGTAACAGATTTCTGTGTATTAATTTTGTATCCTGAAACTTTACCAAAATCATTGATGAGCTCTAGTAATTTTCTTGTGACATCTTTAGGATTTTCTATGTAGAGTATCATGTCATCTGCAAACAGTGACAGTATTACTTCTTCTTTTCCAATTTGGATTCCTTTTATTTCTTTTTCATCTCTGATTGCATGGCTAGAACTTCCAAAACTGTGTTGAATAAAAGTGGTGACAATGGGCATCCTCACCTTGTTCTTGATTTTAGAGGCAATGCTTTCATCTTTTCACCAAGGAGAATGATGTTAGCTGTGGGTTTGTCATATATTGCCTTTATTATGTTGAGGTAAGTTCCCTCTTTCCCACATTCTGGAGAGTTTTTATCATAAATCGTTCTTGAATTTTGACAAAAACTTTTTCTGCATCTACTGAGATAATCATATGGTTTTTATTCTTCAATTTGTTAACGTGGTATATCACAGTGACTGATTTGTGGATATTGAAAAATGCTTGCATCTTTGGGATAAATCCCATTTGGTCATGGCGTATGATCCTTTTAATGTATTGTTGGATTCAGTTTGCTAGTATTTTCTTGAGGATTTTTGTGTCTATGTTCATCAGTGATACTGGCCTGTAATTTTCTTTTTTGGTGGTATCTTTGTGTTTTTGGATTCAGGGTTATGTTGGCCTCATAGAATGAGCTTGGGAGTGTTCCTCCCTCTTCAAGTTTTTGGAAGAGTTTCAGAAGGATAGGTGTTAAGTATTCTCTAAGAGTTTGATAGAATTCACCTATGAAGCCATCTGGTCCTGGACTTTTGTTTGTTAGAAGTTTTTAAATCACAGTTTCAATTTTAATACTTGTGATTGGTCTAATCATATTTTCTATTTCTTCCTGGTTCAGTCTTGGCAGATTGTACATTTTTAAGAATTTGTCCATGTCTTCTAGGTTGTTCATTTTATTGGCATATATTTGCTTGTAGTAGTTTCTTATGATCTTTTATATTTCTGTGGTGTCAGTTGTAACTTCTCCTTTATCACTTCTAATTTTATTCATTTGAGTCCTCTTCCTTTTTTTCTTGATGAATCTGGTTAAAGGTTTATCAATTTTGTTTATCTTCTCAAAGAACCAGCTTTTAGTTTCATTGATCTTTGCTATTGTTTTCTTTGTCTCTATTTGTTTCTGTTCTGATCTTTATGATTTCTTTCCTTCTACTAACTTTAGGTTTTCTTTGTTCTTCTTTATCTAGTTGCTTTAGGTGTAAGATTAGGTTGTTTATTTGAGATTTTCCTTGTTTCCTCAATTAAGATTATATTGCTATTAAATTCCCTCTTAGAACTGCTTTTGCTGCATCCCAAAGGTTTTGGACTGCAGTGTTTTTGTTGTCATTTGTTCTAAGTATTTTTTGATTTCCTCTTTGATTTCTTCAGTAATCCATTGGTTGTTTAGTAACATATTGTTTAGCGTCCACGTGTTTGTGATTTTTACAGTTCTTTTTTCTGTAATTTGTTTCTAATCACATAGTGTTGTGGTCAGAAAAGATGCTTGGTATGATTTCAGTTTTCTTATATTTACTGAGGCTTGATTTGTGGTCCAAGATGTGATTTATCCTGGAGAATGTTCCATGTGCACTTGAGAAGAAAGTGTATTTGCCTGCGTTTCAATGGAATGTTCTGTATATATCATTTAAGTCCATCTGATCTAATATATCATTTAAGGCCTGTGTTTGCTTACTGATCTTCTGTCTGGATGACATGTCCATTGATGAGAGTGTGGTATTAAAGTCTCCCACTATTACCGTATTATTGTGAATTTCTCTTTTTATGGCTGTTAGCATTTGCCTTATATATTGAGGAGCACCTCTTTTGGGTTCATATGTAGTTACAATTGTTATATCTTCTTCCTAGATTGATCCCTTGATAATTATGTAGTGTCCTTCCCTGTCTCTTGAAACAATCTTTCTTTTAAAGTCATTTTGTCTGATATGAGTACTGCTACTCCAGATTTCTTTAGATTTCCATTTGCATGGAATACCTTTTTCCATCCCCTCACTTTCAGTCTGCATGTGTCCCTAGATCTGAAGTGGGTCTCTTGTAGACAGCATATATATAGGTCTTATTTCTGTATCCATTCAGCCAGTCTATGTCTTTTGGTTGGAGCACTTAATCCTTTTACATTTAAGGTAATTATCAATATGAATGTACTTATTGTCATTTTCTTAATTGTTTTGGATTTGTTCTTGTAGTTCTTTTTTCTTCCCTTCCTCTTTTGGTCTCTTCTCTTGTGATTTGATGTCTATTTTTAGTGATATGTTTGGGTTGCTTTTTCTTTTTTGTGTATGTATCTATTGTAGATTTTAGTTTGCGTTTCCCATGAGGTTTTAATACAGCAGTCTTTATATGTATCAGATCATTTTAAGTTTCTCATCTCTTAGTTTCCAATGCATTTCCAATATCCTCCATTTGAACTCTCCTCTTTTCATGATTGCTTGTTTTGATATCATATCTGTGTGTGGATGAATTCCTACCTTTACTTTATATTTGCCTGTACCAGTAAGCTTCCCCATTTGTAATTTTCTTGATTCTATTTGTGGCCTTTACTTTTCTGCCTAGAGAAATTCCTTTAGAATTTGTTGTAGTGCTGGTTTTGTGGTGCTGAATTCTCTTACCTTTTGCTGGTCTGTAAAAGTTTTGATTTCTCCTTGGAATCTGAATGAAAGCCTTGATGGGTAGAGTAATCTTGGTTGTAGGTTTTTCTCTTTTCTCACTTTATATCATGCCACTCCCTTCTGGCCTGCAGAGTTTCTGCTGAAAAATCAGCTGATAACCTTATGGGGGTTCCCTTGTATGTTATTTGTTGCTTTTCCCTTGTTTTTTAAAATATTTTTTCTTGGTCTTTAAGTTTTGTCAGTTTGATTAATATGTGTCTCATTGTGTTCCCCCTTGGATTTATCTTGTATGGGATTCTCTGTGCTTTCTGGACTAGAGTGAATGTTTCCTTTCTCATGTTAGGGAATTTTTCAGCTATAGTCTCTTCAAATATTTTCAGGCTCTTTCTATTTCTCTTCTTCTGAGACCCCTATATTGTGAATGTCAGTGTGTTTAATATTGTTTCAGAGGTCTCTGAGACTGTCCTTATTTCTTTTCATTCTTTTTTATTTATTCTGTTCCATGGCAGTGATTTCCACCATTCTGACTTCCAGCTCACTTATTCATTCTTCTGCCTAGCAGTTATATTTGTTCTGGCAGTTATTCTGCTATTGATTCCTTCTAGTGTATTTTTCATTCCAGTTATTGTATTGTTCATCTCTGATTGTTCTTTAAATCTTCTATCTCTTTGTTAAACATCTCTTGTAACTTCTCAGTCTGTGCCTCCATTCTTTTTCTGAGATCTTTTTTACTATCATTACTCTAAATTATTTTTCAGGTAAGTTGCCTATCTCCTCTTCATTTACTTGTGGGCTTTTATCTTGTTCCTTCATCTGAAACATATTACTCTGCCATCTCATTTTGTCTAAGTTTCTGTGTTGTGCTCTCCTTTCTGCTGACTGGAGGGTCATAGTTCCTCCTGCTTCTGGTGTCTGCCCTCTGGTGGGTGAGTTTGGCTCTGAGTCTTGTGCAGCCTGCCTGGCGGGAGGGACTGGTGCCTTCCTTCTGGTTGGTTCATCTGGCTTTTGTCCCTCTGTTGGGCAGGGACATATCAAGGGGACATGTTTATAGGTGGCTGTGATCTCAGTATGGCTTAAAGCACTCAAGGATATTTTAGTATTTGCTGAATTTGAACTTGTTTAATTCTCATTTGGCTGAGATTTATATTTGAATTATTGTACCTGAAGATCTAACTCTTAAATCACCAGCCTGTGAAACTATCTAGCACGTACCAGCTTTGGTGTTTCATGGACTGCAGTTCTACATAGACTTCTTTGTTATAATCATTCCCTAGAATATACATTTTAGTGCAGTTTCTTCAAAAAGTTTCTTCAAAAAGTTACACTGAGGATATTTGTAAAGAATTTAGCAGAAGTATGAGGCCTATATCAGGTAGTTAATCAATGGAAGACAATTTTATCATTCATTACATATTTATTAATTATGAGCTATTTTTTAAATAGCTTTTTCTTTGTTTATTACTTTAAATTTATATACTTACCTACATATTTTATCTAAATATGCTGAGACAAGTGTGGAAAATTAAGGTGAATAAGATGCTATTTTTGACTTCCAGGAACTTATAGAGTGATACTAGTCCCCTGGTTTATATCCTTCTTGTCCTCAGTGTGACTCTATTATCTGCTGCCAAACCTGTGTCACTTCCCACATTAATTCATGTATGACACAGTTATTTAGGCTCATCTATTGACTGAGAATTATGGTTAGTGTTAGGATATAATATTATATGAAAATGATAATCAAGATCGATAACATTTAATGAGCAATTACTATGAGTCAGGCTGTAAATTAGATGAACTATTTAACTTAATATTCACAGCATACTTATGAAGTAAGTTTCTACATTGCTATTCTAAGTTGGGAAATTAGACAACTGAGCACAAATTGTGTTAAATAATCAGTCTGAGGATATAAAGTAACTATTAGAGATGGACCTCAAATTCAAGAATATCTGAATCAAAAGTTCACATTCATCAGACTGACCATCCTTGCCCTTGAAAGGACATGATAAACTTGACAGAGCATGTGGGTTCTGATGGGAATTTCAAAGCCTTAGACTGAGGTACCTAGGAGACTAGAAAGATTTCTACTATACACTGATGTTTTTATCAGGCTACTGAACAATATTAGATTGGTAGGAGTGAGGTGATTGGTAAAGTGTCTTCCACTGTAGTCCCCACTTCCTTCACAAAGACTTCCTTGACCCAAGTCAATAACCAATGTACAGTTTTTCCACATTTGAAATTTTGCAATGTCTTATTACTTAGGAAATAGATCTTTATATTGGACACAAATTTTTCAAGTATGTATTTATTGGCCCATTTAAATTGCAGTTCTTTGAAGACTGGGCCTATCCTAAGTGTTTTGTGTAGATCTCTATCCAGGAATATTTCCCAGAAAACATACTAAAATAATAGTTCAATTCAATTATATTCTCACTATGAGTAATTTTCTGGGCACCTACTAATTCTCTTCCTATAGATACAAAAATATATATAAGATATTGTTCTTGCTGCCATGACAGTTCTAATTTCTCTCATGAGAGAGAATATTTACCTAAGAGGAAGCCTTACACTTTCAGTATTTCCAACATTTTGCTCTGCTCCATCCACAATTTAACTTAATGTGAGATTTCAAAGTGCTAAGAACTGAGGCTGGTAGGGCGTATTTCCAGTAATGTGACTGGATTTGAAGGCCTTTCAGAGATTCCTGTTAAAACTGTTCTATTCACTTAGCAACAGTGATTTCTTTACCAGATACAGTTATTATTGAGCAGTTTGGGGCCAAGAGAATTGATTTTGTTAAACCTTTTATTCTTTTAGCAGCAATTCTCTTAAGTGGGCTTCAGTGAACTACTTTTTTAATGCAGCTATTACCAGGGATAGCCTCAAAATAACTGGGGCCTCAGCCAAGGAATTTTTTAACTACAGTGAGGGATGTAGCCCTCCTGAAGGAGGTGTTTTTTACCCCAGCACTGGGGATAATAATCAAAAGCATAGTATTTGTCTTCCTGTAAAACTGGGCATTTGTGTCTGGGACAACATAAATTAAAGCTCTTAACAGAAACTGTGGGGATTTTTCTTGGAAAATTTGTGAGGGGAACTAGTTTTGCTCTTTTTATCTGCTGCTGTGGCAATTAGTATCATAGGGCTTATTCTGTCACAACCAGTACAGTAGATTTATGTTCTACCAATCTTTTTTCCAACAAAAATATTCTTCCTGGATGTCAAAGAAGGCTCCGCATTAAAGATGATGCTGGTGTTGGGTCTTCCAAAATAGACAAGAATTGACCACTTAGAGAAGGAAAAAGATCATCAGTCATTTATAAGGTCTAAGAAAATCATAGATTCAATGACGTGTTTGACTAATAGACAACAGAGATTTAAAACAAAGCATATAAGATTATTTTGAGATGAGAAATTTACAGAGGAGAAAAAAATCAAATGCTATCAAGGACATGAAAATATGTTGAAACTTGTCACTAGTAAGAAAAATTAAAATTTCAAAAATTAGGTATCACAACATCAGTTAAATTGCAAGATAGTGACAGGTAAGTTGGGATATGATAAAGCTTATAAATTTCTGGTAATAGGAAATAGTTGTCACTATTCTGAAGAATATAACAGATGTTATGAATTAAAATATTCATACACCAATGCCCCCCTTTCCCTATGAAGAAGAAACTGATATTAGATTAAACCTCCTAGCAAGAGATAAGAATAAAAGCAATGAACATGGGACTTCCCTGGTGCTCCAGTGGCTAAGATGCCACAATTCCACTGCAGGGGGCATGGGTTCAATCTCTGGTCAGAGAACAAAGATCCCACATGCTGCATGGTGCAGCCACCAAGAAAAAAAAAAAAAGCAATGAACAACTGCTTGAAAGAATGAAAAAGCAACAGAATAAGCAGAACTTAAGCAGACAAGGTGGAGAAAAAGAACTTCTAAGGTGAGTTTAACATTCTGCACATAACTTCCCCTTGAGCAATCCGCTAACTTCTAAGTTGCACATTGATATGGTTAGATCAAAACAAAACAAAGCAAAACAAAACAAACAAACAAAAATAAACAGAAAGTAACTTTTAAGGGACTAAAAAGCAATATATGTATTTGGAGTTTAGAGTAATTAAGAAATAAGAGCCATCTCTGTTTAAAAAATCTAGGTTTTACTTGTAACCTTGGAAGAAATATGAAGAGGTATTAATAACAAACTACAATTAGGCCATGCCCATACCTTGTCTACAACATATTAAAAAAGTAAAAGCTCTCTTGAAATAATATAACAACATTTAGAGCCTCAATATATTTTTCTTATATATTTTACAACCTAAAATCAAAATTTGCCAGACATACTAGGAAAAACGAACAAATGACCAAAATCCAAGTGAAAAAGTCAATAAATTTAAGCTAATGAATGATCCAGATATTAGTGTTCAGGCATGAACTTTAAAATAAATCTGATAAATACCTTAAAGATACATTTTAAAAGATATCAGATACCTGGCATTTATACAACAAAAAATGAAAATCCTAGAATTTAAAAATATCAGTACAACTAAGAATTCAATACATGAGCTTAATGGTAGAAAATATCAGTATTGAACCTAGTAACTACAAAAAGTAGTTACACTTAAATGGATAAAAACGTATAAGACATCATGGAGATATCTAATATGTATGTGATTCCAATCCGAGAAATAAAGGAGATACTTGATAAAATATCTAAAGATATATTTGCCAAGAATTTTCCAAAACTGATGAAAGACATAAATCCAAAGAATGAAGAAGATATACAATCACAAAGTAGTGTAAACTGGGAGAATGATATACTTAAGCACTTTAGAGAAAATTTCTAGAACCCAAAGATAAATTCAAAAGTTTAAGAAATCAGCCAGATAAAAGAAAGCATTTACCTTCAAAGCTATAACAAAAACATTATTGCTGACTTTTCAACAGAAACAATGGAATCTATAAAATACTGGAATGCCTGTTTTAAAGGGTAGAGGGAAAATAATGGTCCCATTTGAATGCCATACCTAGTGAGAATAAGCTTCAAGAATGGATATAAAATAGAGAAGCATTAGGAATAACAAATTACCAAAGTAGATTTGCATAAAAGTAAATATCTTACCTAAGGGACTTTTTTCATATAGAAAAAATAAGATTTCAGAGAGAAGAATAGTAATAGAGAAAGAAATTAAAAACAAGTAAAAGGTTAACTTTTTATATAGATAAACCTAAATATATATTTACTATTTAAAATAATAATTATATCTTCTGGAATTATATGCTGAATTTACAGAACTAATAACAATAGAAAAATACAGAAATATAGGCAAACGTGTTGAATGGACATTTCACAAAAAAGGATATTTAAACAAGGTAAGGTATTCTATATCATCATTCATTAGGGAAATGCAAATTAAAACCATACTAATATATTACTACATCTTTACCAGAATATCTAGAAGTAAGACCAAAACAAACAAAACAATGACAGTTTTATGATTCAAAGTATTAGGATTTGGAGCAACTACAACTCTCAGCACTGCTTATAAGAATATTAAGTTATTTTATTTTTGAACAAATTTTTGACAATGGCTGTAGAGGTGAAAATATTCCTACCTTGGCCTAGAAATTCCACTCATACAGACTACATAAATATGAGAAACCAAAGACATATACAAAGATATTCCTAGTAACATTATTCATAACAGCAGATAACTGAAAACAACTCAAATACCCAGCCATACTAGAATGTATAAAGAAATACTGGTATGTTCGTAAAATGCTGTACTATAGAGTTTCAAAGAATAAACTACTGTTGTATGCAAGAACATTAATAAATCTTGAAGTCAATATGTAGAGAGAAGTCAACTTCAAATGTTCATATAATATTTTATTCATTACATAAATTAAATTTAAAAACAAACAAAACAAAATTTATATTGACTGAAATCAGAGTAGTGATTAACTTTGGTAGAGATAATGACCAGAAGGCGCAACAGGGAAACCTCTGTGTTGGTAATGTGCTATATCTTGGTATGTGTGGTGGTTACATGAATGTGTTACTTTATTATATCATGTATATTATTTTATGCTTGAATAATAAAATTTAAATGTATGGACTCAATTGTAAAATAGACACTAGTATTCCAATTTTATGGATGAAGAATCTGGGATTAAATAAGTTGTACAATTTATTTTCCCAATAGAGTGAAAGAAATGGTCTTCAAAAGAACCATTTCCAAATTTTACCTAAGTTCATCCTCTTTCTACTTTATCATACCAGTTCTCTGACAAACTCCAATAAAGTTCTCACTGTGCATCCAGTAACTCTAAATACCCCACATTGTTCTGCCCTCTAGCATCTATGTTTTGTTTGTTTTTAAATTTCTGCTGTCACATCTTTCTGACCCCTTGCTATCAAGGCCTTCAAGTTATATCTGATCCTTATTTTCCCTAGGAGCCCTCTCTATTCCTGAGATCTGACAATGTCAGAAGGATTACAAACCAGTAGAGAGAGCTACTGAATTTTTCCACATGGTACCTCTAACATATGCATACAACAGTATCAAAATGTGATTACCACACATTCACCTGCACTTATAGTGTACAGAGCTAAGATCAGCTTGGCACAAGGCCAATCTTATGTATAGGCAGAATAGACAATTATCATCATATAATTCATGAACTCTGAGTATTTATGTTCAAAAAATATTCCTTAAGTGTCCCCAAATAGCTGAGAACAAAGCACAAGAAATTCCTTACTTTATCATTTATTTTGTACTTTTATATCCTTGATTGAAATGCAAATTGCTTGGTGAGTTTATCTGTGTATGTGATTTAGATGGACGGGGACATGTTAAATAGAAAGGTGATATAGGTCAAATAATACAAGAGTTTAAACCAGTGCTTTCAAACTCTATGGTACATTAAAGTCATTTGGGAAAATGCTGAAATTCAGATTTTGGTAGTCCATATTCACAGTACCTGATTTAGTAGAGCAAGGCAGTGGTCCAGGAATAGGCAAGGTTACCTGACACAACAGGTTTTATGCTGCAGATAATTGTAGACCTTATTTTGATAGTCACTCTGAGGTTTTATTACTAAAATTCAGGAAGTATTTAACAAGATTCTGAAAGCAAGCCCCTGGTAAAGACAGGATGAACGGCATGATGGGAAGAAGGATACCAGGAAAATGGGTATGGTTGGATTTATCTCTAGCCAAGATAAATTTACCCACTTCACAAGAGCTAAGCCTGCACCTAAGGAATCATATAACTTTTTCTCAATACTGTGTATTAAAATAATTACAAGTTTTCCTACTTTATACATAAAATAAAAAGAAAACTGTCATTCTTAAAGTCAAAGAGAGTGAAATGACTGTTTTTTTCTTAATGAGGTCTTTACTGGGTTTTATGTTATTTTCATGGCAAATACAAATTTATACCTGACGATAAATGAGTGTTCTCCTCTAATGTCTCCCAGAGGAGTTAGCAAATAATAAGATTGTAGATATTGTGTAATAAAGAACAGAAGAAGGTCTTGACAAGTTCCTACCTTTTATTTTTTCATTAAATAACACGAGAATTCTGTTCATTATTTCATTGTTCCAGTCATGAGACACGGCATTATCTGAAAACACTGATAGATCCTTTTCCCTTTTGTACAAAAGTTCCTTTCAAAAGTTCAAGCTGAAGATATCTCCTAAAGTCCAATAGAACAACTTAACATGGCATGAGTGCTAGAAGATAACTTGTAGTATCTGAGTTAAATTTTGGGATACATGACCTTGCCAAATGCTATACAATTTTGCTATATGAATTAAGTTGTGTCATTTATCATTTCTGACAATGGGCTTCATCTTCTGCATAATGGGGCAATAAGGCTGGCACTCACAGCAGTGTAGACAGATTCCACTGAGATAATTAATGTACCTTAAAGTTCTTTATAAACTAAAATGACCAGTACAAATATATATATATTATATATATAATATATATATATTTGCTTTTTAAACTTCTTTATTGTGACAATAGACATACTGTAAATTGCATATATTTAAAGTGTACAGTTTGAGGTTTTGACTTATGAAATTATCATACCATCAAGATAAGACATCTACCTTCCTCAAAATTTTTCTAATTCCCCCTTGTAATCCCTCCTTTTTGTCCCTGCCCACCCTACTCCCATCCTCTAGCAGCCACTGTTCTGCTTTTTTTTTGCCACTAGCATTTCTAGAGCTTTATGTAAATTGAATCATTCAGTAATAATATCTAGTTTCCTTAATTTACCAGGTTGCTTGTTATGTCAAGAATCCATTCTTTTTTTGATGACAAATAGTATTCCATTGTATGGATACACAGAAACTTATCCATTTACCTGCTGGTGGAAATTCAGTTTGTTTCCATTTTTTGTCAATTACCAATATAACTGTTATTAACATTTCTTGTAAAAGCCCTCCAGAAAACTATGTTTTTATTTACTGGGTAAATACATAGTAGCAGCTTGGCTGTATGGTAGGTAGTATGTGGTTATGTTTTTTTGAAACTGCCAAGGTATTTTCTAAAATGATTGTAAGAATTTATATTTACCTTATCAGTGTCTGAGATTTCTGTTGTTCTATATACTTGCCATGACTTGGCTAGGTTTGTCTTTACTTTTAAACATTATAATAGATGTGTAGTTAGATATCTCGTTGTGGCTTTGATTTGCATTTCTCTAATGCCTAAGGATATTGAGCATTTTTTTCTGTTTTTTGTTTGTTTGTTCTTGTTGGCGAGAGGGATATCTGCATAGTTTCTTTGATGCAGTGTGTCTTCAAATATTTTGCTCATAACAAAAATTGGGTTGCTTATTTTGTTCTTATTTAGTTGACAGCTTTTTAAACATTCTTGATACAAGTCCCTCATTATATATGATTTACAAATATCTTCTCCCAGAACGCACACTGCCTTTGCATTCTCTTAATAGTCATTCAAAGAACAACATTTTGATGATATCCAATGTAGCAAGTTTTTGTTTTCTTTTTTCTTTTTGAAGTATTGTTGACCAACAATATTATATTAATTTCAGGTGTACAACATAGCAATTTGATATTTTTATATGTTATATACCATGCAAAGTTATTATAAAATATTGACTATATTCCCTGTGCTATGCATTACATATCTGTGACTTATTTACTTAATACTGTAGTTTATACCTCTTAATCCCCTTCACCTATTTCACCTCTCCCCTAATCTCTCTACACTCTGGCAAGCACTAGTGTGTTCTCAATATCTGTGAGCCTGTTTCTGTTTTATTTGTTTGTTTGTCTTGGTTTTTAGATTACACATATAAGTGAAAACATACATATTTGTCTTACTCCTTATGACTTATTTCCCTAAGCATAATACCCTCCATCTCCAACCATATTGTCATAAATGGCAAAATTTCATTCATTCTTATGGCTGAGTAATATTCCATAGTATATATACAATATTTTAATCCATTAATCTATTGATGGACCCTTAGGTTGCTTCTGTGTATTGGCTATTGTAAATAAAGCTGCTATGTACATTTGGGGTGCATAGATCTTTTTGAATTAGTGTTTTTACTTTCTTTGGATAAATAGCCAAGAGTGGAATTACTGGATTGCATTGTATTTCTATTTCTATTTTTTTTTTTTTTCTTTTGGCTGCACTGCACAGCTTGTAGGGTCATTAGTTTCCCCACCAGGGCTTGAACCCAGGCCATGACAGTGAAAGCACTGAGTCTTAACCACTGGACCACCAGGAAATTCCCTTATTTTTAACTTTTTGAGGAAACTCCATAGTGTTTTCCATTGTAGCTGCACCAATTTACATTTCCACCAGCAGTGCACAAGGATTCTCTTTTCTCCACATCCTTACCAACAATCAATTTTCTGATGTTGTTTTGTATTAGTTCTTTGTATATTTTGGATATTAACCGGTTATCAGATATATTGTTCGCAAATATCTTCTCCCATTCAGTAGTAGGACTTTTCATTTTGTTGACAGTTCCCTTTGCTGTGAAAATATTTTTAGTTTGATGTAGTCCCATTTATTTATTCTTGCTTATGTTTACCTTGCCTGAGGAAACAGATCCAAAACATATTGCTAAGACTAATGTCAAAGAGCATCCTGCCAGTTTTTTTCTGGAAGTTTTATGGTTTCAGGTCTTACATTTAAGTTTTTCATCCATTTTTAGCTTTTGTGTGTGTGTGTGGTGTGGAAAAGTAGTCCAGTTTGATTCTTTTGCATGTAGCTACCCAGTTTTCCTAACCTCATTTATTGAAGAGGCTGTATTTTATACTCATCACATATTCTTTCCCCCTTTGTCATAGATTAATTGGTCATATAAGTGTGGGTTTATTTCTGGGCTCTGTATTCTATTTTATTGATTTATATGTCTGTTTTTGTGCCAGCACAATACTGTTTTGATTACTATAGTTTTGTCCTATAATTTGAAGTCAGTGTGATAGCTCTAGCTTTGTTCTTCTTTCTCAAGATTGTTTTGGCTATTTGGAGTCTTTTGTATTACCATACAAATTTTAAAATTATTTGTTCAAATTCTGGGAAAAATGCCATTGATATTTTGATAGAAATTGCATGGATTCTGCAGGTTGCTTTTGGTACTATGTACATTTTAACAATATTAATTATTCTAATCTCTGACCACAGAATATCTTTCCATTTATTTGTATCATCTTCAATTTCTATCATTGATGTCTCATAGTTTTCAGAGACGAGGTCTTTCATCTCCTTGGTTAAATTTATTCCTAAGCATTTTATTTCTTTTGATTTAATTGTAAATGAGGTTGTTTTTTGATTTTTCTTTCTGATAGTTCATTATTAGTATTTAGAAATACAACAGATTTGTGTATTAATTTTGTATTCTGCAACTTTACTGAATTCATTTATTAGTTCTAATAGTTTTTTAGTTGAGACTTTAGGGTATTTTACATATATTATCATGTTGCTTGCAAATAGTGACAGTTTAACTTTTTCCCTTCCAGTTTGGATGCCTTTTATCTGATTGCTGTGATTAAGACTTCCATTACTATGTTAAATAGAACTGGTAAGAGCGGGCATCCTTGTCTTGGTCCTCATCTTAGAGGAAAGCTCTTAGCTTTCTATCATTGAGTATGACATTAGCTGAGGGTTTGTCATAAATGTCCTCTATTATATGAGGCACATTCCCTCCTACCAAATTTGTCGAGAATTTTTATCATGAATGGTGTTGAATTTTGCCAAATTCTTTCCTGCATCTATTGAGATGATCATATTATTTTTATCCTTTGTTAATGTTGCACACCACATTGATTGATTTGTGGATATTGAATCATCCTTGCATCCTTGGAATAAGTCTCTGTCCAATCATAATGTATGATTTTTTAAATGTATTTTTGAATTCAATTTGCTAATATTTTATTGAGAATTTTTGCATCTATGTTCATCAGGGTTTTGGCTAGTAATTTTTTTTGTAGTGTTTTTGTCTGGTTTTGACATCAAGGTAATGCTCTCCCCATAGAATGAGTTTGGAACTGTTCCCTTCTCTTCAATTTTTTTGAAGAAATAGTCTGAGAAGGGTAAATATTAACTCTTCTTTAAGTGTTTGGTAGAATTCCCCCAGAAATCTATCTGGTCCTGGACTTTTGTTTGTTGAGAGGTTATTATTATTATTATTTAGTTTCATTACTATTAATCAGTCTGTTCAGATTTTCCATTTCTTTCTTATTCAGTATTTTTATATTGTAATGTTTTTAGGAATTTATCCATTTCTTCTAGGTTGCCCAATTTTTTGGCATGTAATTGTTCATAGTATTCTGTTATGATTGTTTATATTTTTGTGATATTGGTTGTAACGTCTCCTCTTTCATTTCTAATTTTATTTGAGCCCTCTTTCTTTTTTTTCTTGACGAGTCTGACTGAAGGTTTATCAATTTTGTTTATCATTTCAAAGGACCAGCTCTTAGTTTTATTGATCTTTACTATTTTTTTTAGTCTTTGCTTCTTTTATTTCTACTCTGATATTTATTATTTCCTTCCTTCTATTAACTTTGGGTGTTGTTTTTTCTTCTTTTTCTAATTCCTTTATGTTGAAGGTTAGGTTGTATATTTGGGATTTTTCTTGTTTCTTGTGATTGACCTGTATCACTATAAACTTTCCTCTTAAAATTGGTTTTTCTGTGTCCCATACATTTTGAAAAGTTGTTTTTCTTATTTTTACTTGTTTGGAGGTATTTTTAAATTTCTCCATTGACCCACTGCTTTTTTAGTAATATGTTGTTTAGTCTCCATGTGTTGTTTTTTTCTTTCAGTTTTCTTCCTGTAATTGATTCTAGTTTCAATGGTTGTGATTGGAAAAGTTGCTTGATACATTTTCAAATTTCTTAAATTTATTGAGACTTCTTCTGTGGCCTATCATGTGATCTATTCTTGAGGATGTTCCATATGCACTTGAAAAGAATGTGTATTCTGCTGATTTGAGGTGGAATGTTCTGCCAATATCTATTGTCAATCTGGCCTAATGTGTCATTTAAAAGTGACTGCTTCCTTATTGATTTTATTTCTGGACAGTCTATTCATTATCATAAGTAGGGTATTAAATTCCCTTACCATTATTATAATATTGCCAATTTCTCCTTTTATCTCTATCAATATTTTCTTTACATATTTATGTGCTCCTATGGTAGACACATATATGTTTATTAATGTTACGTTTTCTTCTTGGATTGATCCCTTTATTGTATTTTGTTATAGACACTGTTTTAAAGTCTACTTTGTCTGCCATGAGTTCTTGTTATGATCTTTTCTTTCTCACTTAAAGAAGACCATTTAACATTTCTTATAGGCCTGGCTTAGTGGTGATGAACTCTTTTAATTTTTCTTGTCTGAGAAACTATCTCTCCAATTCTAAATGATAACCTTGCTGGGTAAAGTATCCTTTGTTGTAGGGTTTTTTTTGTTTGTTTTTTTTTTGTTGTTGTTGTTGTTTTTTTTACTTTCAGGGCTTTAACTATATTATGCCACTCTCTTCTCATATGCAAAGTTTCTGCTGAAAAATCAGTTGATAACCTTAGGGGGTTTCCCTTGTATGTGACACATTTTTTTCTCTTGCTGCCTTTAAAATTCTCTCTTAACTTTTGCCATTTTAGTTAAGATATATCTTGGTGTGGATCTCTTTGGGTTCATCTTGTCTGGGACCCTCTGTGCTTCCCAAACTGGATGTGTCTCCATTCCTAGGTTAGGGAAGTTTTTAGCAATTATTCCATCAAATCTATTTTCTGTCCCTTTTCCTCTCCCTTCTCCTTCTGAGACTCTTATAAGTGTGACTGTTAAGTATGCTTTATGTTGTCCAAGAGGTCCCTTAAACTATCTTCATTTTGTAAATTAAAAAAAAAAAACACAAATTGTTGTTCTGATTGAGTGACTTCCACTATTCTCTCTTCCAGGTTGTTTATGTGTTCTTCTGTATCACCTAATCTGCTGTTGATTTCCTCCAGTGTATTTTTCATTTCAGTTATTGTATTCTTCAGTTCTGACTGGTTCTTTTTTATATTTTCTAATTCTTTGTTGAAGTTATCAGTGTGTTCCTCTATTCTTTTCCTGAGATCAATGAGCTTTTTTATGACTGTTTTTATGAACTCTTCATCAGTTAAATTATTTATCTCCATTTCATTAGTGTTTTATCTTATTCTTTCATTTGGAACATATTCCTCTATATTCTCATTTTGTTTGACTTTCTCTATTTGTCTCTATGAAATTAGGTAAAACAGGTACCTATCCCAGTCCTGACAGTTTGTTCTTGTTCAGGAGCATCCCTATGCAGTCTATATGTGACCAGTGGCTTCGAAGTGAAGGCTAGAGCTGAAGTGAGCATGGATTGGGGTTTTTTCTGGGATTCACTGGAGCCATTCCTTTCATAGGGGTGGACTGAAACCAGGGGAAAACAGAGACAGAGCCCAGTGTGGGTCAGGGTTTATCCCAGGATGCACTGGATGCCACCACCTTGGCAGAAGTGAGCTGGAGTCACGAGAGCTAGATCCAGAGCCCAGTGAGAGCCAGGGTTTCTCTTGGGTTCCCTTGTGTCCACCACTTTGGTGGAGGGCAGGGCTGGAGCTAGAGAGGCTAGAGCTAGACTCTGTTTTTGGCTGTGGCTGCTCCAGTTCTACTGCCTTTGTGAGGTGGGTGACAGTTGGGAGCTGAGCCTTGTGTGGGATAAGGGTTGTCCTGGGAGGTATGAACAAGCTGGCTAGAGCACCAGGAGATTTTCAATCTGCTGTCTCTGTGCTGGGACTGGGAGCAAGTAAGTTTATGTGCTTATCCCTTAACGGTGGAATCATGGTTTTCTACAGACCTCCAGTTCTCCTGGTTGTAAACCTCACTGGTTTTCAAAACCAATTAAGTGGGCTTGTTTTCTCAGTGCTTAACTCCAGGGCTGGGGTGCCAAATATGGGGCTCAAAACCCTCACTCCTTGTGATATCCCCTTTCTCTTCAGGTTTGCCTGCTGGTGTATAGTTCCTGATTATATCACTTTTCTTCTCCTTCTACTCATCTTGGTGTGTATATTTTTATATCTTAGTTGTAGAAGAGTTGTTCTGACAGTCTTCAGGTCATTCTCAGAGAGAGTTGTTCTACATGTAGTTGGAGTTTTGGTGTGTTTTGGGGAGGAGTTGAGCTAAGGGTTTTCCTGCTCCACCATCTTCAACCCTCTTCCAGCCCAAATGCTTTGTGGTATGTGACATGAAATGGTTTGCAGGAACTCACAATAGCTGTCTTGCTGGGGTGCAGGTTATATAAGATGGATGAAAGGGAAATAAGACTATGAAGATAGTTGCTGAACAAAATAGGGATAAGCTTGAATTCCAAGACAAAAGAATATGAACAAACAGAACATGGGGGGAATGTCTTAGTCAACTATTTATATGAAATTAGTAGAAAGAACATTGAGTTGAATGTGGTCTTTATTTATTAGCCATTGGTGGACTAAATATAACAAACAACTCTCCCATTCAAAGCAACCAAAATGCTAATACCTGTATTTCTGTTTAAATGAATTTCCAGAATTCCTTGAAAGGAAGACATCTTCAGTGGTCAAAATAAAGCTTCAAGCCTGAGAAATAATTAGTCACCATACTGGCTTTACTTGAAGGATTATGCCAAGCCCTGAAGAACTTGTCGCCTTGCTTTAGTGTTCTCAGAAGGCTAAAATTATATATAGCCTTGGGTACTACCAGATCAGCACATCCAATAGCAACCCAAACATGAAACAGAAATCCCAAAGGGTTGAATGACAAATATGCTTCAAAGAATGGGATAAAGAATAAATTTGCTTGTCTCATTACTCATCCTGAGTTGATAGAAAAATAATCTTCCCTGAGAATTTCTAATGATAAGATAGAATTTATACAAGCTTAAATCTGTAGTATTATTTCTTGTGAGGATCTTTAAAATGTAAAGAGGAGAATATCATTTATAATGATTTAAGATAGTGCCCAAGAGAGCACTGACAGAAGCAAACAAAAATCCCCTCTTTGTCCTCTAGAAAAATGCAGCTTTAGCCTAGGACACAAAGCATTCCCAAGATAAATTTCCAGAGAAAATATTTACTTTCAAAATTATAAACACACACAAAAATAAGTCATCATTAATGAACACCACTAAAAAGACAATAGAATGATAAATACTTCAATATTGAAATATCATATCAGTATATAAAGTGCCTACATTGAATATTTTTAAACCACATTAAGTCTTGAATTCATAAAAAGGACAAGAGAATATAAAGAAAAAATAAACATCCTTAAAAAGACATTAAGAATATGACTTCTTGGGACTTCCCTGGTGGTCCAGTGTTTAAGAATCCACCTTCCAATGCAGGGGAAGTGGGTTTGATCCCTGAGTGGGGAACTAAGATCTCACATGCCATGGGGCAACTAAGCCCACATGCCCTAGAGCTCACGCACCACAACCAGAGAGGCTGTGTGCCACAACTCCTGAGCCCGCATGCTCTGGAGCCCACATGCTACAACTACTGAGCCTGCATGCTCTGGAGCTCACACACCACAACTAAAGTGAAGCCTGCATGCCACAACAAAATATCCCACATGCCGCAACTAAGACCCACTGCAGCCAAATAAATAAATGAATAAATAAAAATATGACTTCTAGAGATGATAGATATAATTGAAATAAAATCTCAAAGAGTGGTTACATAGATTAGATACAGCTAAACAGAGGATAAATAAAGAGGAAGATATAGCATAAACATAGCACAGAGATGTAAAGAGATGGCAAATGTGATAGACATGTTAAATTACATGGGGGATATATAGGAAGTTCTAATGTATATCTAATTAAAACTCAAACAAAAAAGGGAATGGGGAAAAATAGTGTTCAAATATTTTCTAGTATTCAAAACATTTGCAACATTTGCAAAGATAGGAATGCTTGGATCTAAGTTACCCAATAAAATTTTAAGCAGGAAAGCAAAAAGGAAATACTCTCCTCCATCATAGTGAGAACTGCAATGTCAATGAAATAGATATGATTATATAAGCAGACAAAAAGAAAAGATAGATCCTTGACAAAGAATATTAAATCAAAAAATATTATTAATTAATTAAAGAGTATTATTTGACCAAATGTCAACTTCTCAACATCAGCAATGGAAGTCAGAAGGTTATGTAATATTAAGTGATGTATGTAACAGTCAGTGATGTGTCAAAACAAAACTACTGTCAACCTAAATTACTATAACAAGTAAAATTATCTTTCAAGCATGAGAATCAAGATGTTTGCAGAAAAACCCACAAACTTAAATAGTTTACCACCAACAGGCCATCATATGAAGAAAATTCTAAAGAATATCCTTTGTGCAAAAGTTAAATGACTTCAGAAGTTATAGAATGCCAGAAGAAATTTTGAGCAAATATATTGGCAAATAAGATTGTTTAGAACAATAACTATCTTTCACTGCAGATTAAGAACAAGATAGATTCCTGTTTTCCTTTTTTTTTTCTCCCTGGAGCTCGTATAATGTAGTCCATTGAGGCTTGCATGACTGGAAGTTTCCCATTTGGCAAATGGTAACCCACAAAATCAGCAACACCTGAGAGATTCAACTGGCAGAAAAGTTAATTATAAAGCAACTGAGCAAATAAATAAATATGTAATGAATAATGAGACAGGCTTTTCACTGTCAGAGAAGAAAGTTACAAATATGGAAAGGAGTAAACTAAATTAAACCTTATGGTGTAAGACTGTAATTGGAGTTATTGTTATGAACTTTATGATTTTTAGATATATACATATGCATATAGATATAGTGTAGTGTGTATGTGTCCATACACAGATATGTTTTCTTACCTTGTCCTCTGAAAGAAACCTACTGGTACCCCAAGAACAACAAGCAAACGTGATATCCAAATCTTGGTTTTCAAATAGCATTCCCTGCTAAAGGATACCAGCAGAGTTTGGAGAAATAATTCAATCTGAGGCTGGACTGGAGAAAAGAATAAGATGACCCCTGGAACATCTTATTGTGCCTGTAAATTAAAAGGTACTCAAGGAATAAGCCAGATTGAAAGGACTCCTACTGTTCAATTATGTGGCAATTTGACCATCAAATTAAATAATGATAGTCAGGGATTGTAAGTGATTAAAAAATAGAAATCCATGAATCCATACTGATATGTAAGTAACTGAATACATAAATAACTGGCAGAGAGAAAAATCTTTATCTTACAATAGAATGAGAGCTAAAATAATCACTTATTAATTAATAAATTTGAAATACTTATTCATTAAATTTATATTGGAGAAAACTGGCAGACACTAATTAATCCAGTGGTAAAATTTATCATCTCCACTAATGGGATGGATTGACATCATGCACCTATTGATAGGATACAATGTAGTACTCCTGTTGCACAACTTTCCAATGTTACATAACCTTAGGGAAAAATCAGACTCAAACTGAGAGACATTTGACAAGACAGTTGGCCTGTTCTTTTAAAAAATGTTCCAGTCATGAAGATAAGAAAAGACCAAGCAATTTCTCTGTACTGGAGGGACTGGAGAAACAAGACTACTGAATGAAGCAAGTGAGTCAGCATTGAATATTGAACCTATAAAGGGCATTATTGCAACAATAATAAATGTGAATAAAGTGTGTGTATATATGGCATTATTGCATTAATTTCAATTTTAAGATTTTGATGGTTGTACTGTAATTATGTTTTTATTGAATTCACACTGAATATCTAAGGTATAAGTAGGCATTATGTCTGCAACACACTCACAAATGCTTCAAAAATGGAGAATGGGCAAATACATGAAAATTCTAACAATTGTTATTGAGAAGCTCTTTGAGTCACTCAGGAGACTTTCTTGTAAAATCATTCCAAAATGAAAAGTTTGAAACTGTTAGAATTTTTAAAAACTGGATATTAATAACTCACAAGAGAGGAAGTAGAATCATCAGGATTAAGGTCTTCAAAGGGCTTTGTGGTATTTGGGAGCAGGTGAAAGTCTAAGAAGTCATCTGGGATTTAGAAATTGTAATTTTGCAAGAATTATATATTTCACCTGAATTTTATAATGTATTGGCTATAAATTCAGTGGATACCTTTTTTCATAGTCAGTAGGATGTATCTATATATTTCATTTTCTTCTAGCATAGTTGTAATGTGCCTTTTCTATTTTTATTGATCAATCTTCCCAGGAGGTTATTAAATTGATTATTGTTTTCAAAGAATAACTTTGGATTAGTTGGTTCACTCTATTATATATTTTAATATAGTCTGGATATGAAGCCTTTGTCTTATATCTTCTCTAATTTGGCAGTTTGCTTTTTAACTCTCTTAATGATCTGGTATCATTAAGAAAATATACATGATTATTAATTTGGACTGTTATGTAATTATTTACTTTATTCTACTCTTTGTGTGTGTGTGTGTGTTTGCTGTCTAATGTCTTCAAGCAATTTTGGTTACAAAAGATTTCACCTACATTCTACCTTCTATCTCAACTACAGATTTAATTCAATATATATGTATTTATTCAGTTATTTGTCTATATCTATCTATCTAATATTAACAGTTTTCTTGGTGATTAAGTGGGAAAAAACTTTTTAATGATATTCAGTCTAAAGGTTTGCTAGAAACAGAAGACATGATTTTTATTTTCTCCATTTTATAGTAATCTTTATTTTTTTTGAAGTTCAGTAGAAATTCCAGAGAAGGGAAAATAATCCAGAAGTTTCCTAATGATTGGAAACAATTTCCCCCCTCCCTCTGTGAATTTGCCAATTCTGGACATAATCTAAGAGTCAGGGCTTGGTCCAGGTGGAGAACGGCTGCCACATGAGGAAATTATCAAAGTGAGGAAGGGAGATTGTAAAGGCTCAGAGTGACAAAACTGGATACTTATGAGTCCTTAAATAAGCTGATTTCTAAAAAAATAAAATAAAAAAAAAATAACTGAATAATTAGGCTGGACAGTAGGCAAAAGAATTATATGAGATGTATTATAAAAAAGAATGTGAAAAGCAAAACAAACCCAACAAAGAATGTATAAGAATGTTTAAGTGTTTTTTTAAATTGGACCAAAAAAATGCATTAACCATAAGAGAAAAACATTGATAAATTAAACTTTAATGAAATTAAGAACTTCTATGTCCATCAAATGATGTCATTATGACTAAAAAAAGGCAAGTCACTGACTGGGAGAAGATATCCAAGGATTTACTACCAGAATAAATTTTTTAAAGTTTCTACCAACCAGTAAAATACAACACAATTTTTTAAAATAGGCACAATTCTTAAACAAGCACTGAAGAAACAGAAAACCAAAATGACTAATAAGCATTTGAAAAGGTACTCAACATCATTAGACATCATGAGATATGACAACACACCTGTTGGAATGACCAACGTTTTTAAAGATTAAAACTCTCAAGTAGGGCTTCCCTGGTGACGCAGTGGTTGAGAATCTGCCTGCTTATGCAGGGGACACAGGTTCGAGTCCTGGTCTGGGAAGATCCCACATGCCGTGGAGCAACTGGGCCCATGAGCCACAATTACTGAGCCTGCGTGTCTGGAGCCTGTGCTCCACAACAGGAGAGGCCGCGACAGTGAGAGGCCCGTGCACCGCGATGAAGAGTGGCCCCCACTTGCCGCAACTAGAGAAAGCCCTCGCACAGAAATGAAGACCCAACACAGCCAAAAATAAATAAATAAATTTATTTAAAAAAAAAAAAAAACCTCTCAAGTATTGGTGAGGATATAAATACATGGAATTGCTGGTGGGAATATAAGCTGGGACAACAACTTTGAAAAGCTGTTTTGCAGTATATACTAAAGCCAAACATGCTGATCTTATGAACTAGAAACTCCACTCATAAGTATATCCTCAAGAGAAATGAGAACGTATGTCCACTAATGTCATATATAAGGATGGTCAGAGAAACTTTATTCATAACAGTCTAAAATTAGAAACAACCTAGTGTCTGTCAAAAGGAGTATAAATTAATGTCTACTTATACAATATGATATATATTATATTATATTATATATGTACATTATATTTTATAAAATGTACATTAGGTTAATAAAATGAAAAATTAATGTGTACGTATTATTTTATTGATGTTAACTTTAAGAATAGTCAAAACAAATATAAGTCAAAATAGTGATTGCCTATGGGTTTATAAAATGGAAAGGTGAATTAGGATCTTGGGTTCTGAGGGAATTTAATAGGAAGGGACATAAATATCTAAGTTCATTTGTGTTCTGAGAATATTAAATCAGAAGATACATAAGTTCTGGAGTCTTGGACATGTTCTAAGTATTGATCCATTTTGTGATTTTAAAAACATATACATATGTAAAACTTCACTGAGG
Source organism: Eubalaena glacialis (assembly GCF_028564815.1). Taxonomy (NCBI): domain Eukaryota; kingdom Metazoa; phylum Chordata; class Mammalia; order Artiodactyla; family Balaenidae; genus Eubalaena; species Eubalaena glacialis. Next base: position 31,002,714 of record NC_083730.1, read on the forward strand.
TGTGCACTTATGGAGTGTGTGTGTGTATATATACACATTATATATGTATCTCATAATGTATATCTGTTGATATATGTATATGTACATGTATACATATATATCAATTAAAAACCTCAATTTAAAAAAACAGTCTAAAAATATCTCAAAGGCAGAGTGAGATATGCAGTTTCACAGTGCTTTGAGCAAAAATATCAACGAGGTAGAGAAGCACAGAAATCAACACATGAAAGAGATGAATTTGTAGAGGAAGATATAAATCACAATTGAGGATATACAATCACCTCTCACCTGGGAAAATTAATTGACTCTAGGCACTTATAGAGGCCAAGGATGTGGGCTTTAGCCCTTGGAGAAGACTGCTGCTAGGGGCAGAGATAGCAGGAGATGTTTTGATATTTAAGCAAGGCTGGTAGGACAAACTGGAAAGTAAGAAAACACATACAAGATAATTGTCAGTCTCAAAATTTGTGCCAAACCTTCAAGATGTTTATGTCAAAGACCAGAGGTTGCTAGAACAAAACTCTTTAGTTCTTAATCCCCATATTTTTTTCAGTACTGAGGAAGAAAAGATGTGTCAGATACTCAAGTGAAAGCCTTGAGAACAATGCAGTTAGAACGAGGGCAAATAAAAGGTTTATTAAGGATTATTAAGGATAAATAATGAACCTTTATTAAGGTTTATTAAGGATTAATAAATTGCAATCTGTCCTTGAGAAGCTTAGATTCTAATGGATTTAGGTGATCAGTATCCCACCCTATATACCTAACAGAAGAAAGGGTGAGATATATATATATGTATATATATATTCCATATATACATATATATATATCTCACATATATATAATTCAGAATATAATAAAAATTACTAGTTATACAAAAACCACACTACCAATAATCAGGAAAAAACATACAATAAATATAGACCTACAGATAATCCAGATATAAGAGTCAGCATTAAAGTTACTATGACTAATTTATTCATATGTAGAGGATAAAATGGTCAGAATAGGTGAAAAGATGGTAGATTTCAGCAGCAAATGGGAATCTATCATAAGATATTAATGAGTTTAGTACATGGATTTACAAAAAATTTGACACAGCAGAAGACAAAATTAGACAGATAAATAGAAAATACTAAAGGTGAATCAATCCAAAGAGAGGAGGAAAATAACACAAATTCAGAAACGTTGTGGAATGCACTCAAATGTTCTAACATGAGAATTGGCTTCTCAGAAGGAGAAGAGAAAGAGAATGAGCAGAATATTTGAAAAGATACTAGCCAATTTTTTTTTTCAAAAATGATCTAAAATACCAAACCATGGATTTAATTAAGAATCTCAATGAAAACCAAGCAGGATAGTTACATGGGAAAACTACCTAATAGGCCATAAAGTGCTAAAAGACAAAGAGACTATCTTAAAAGTTTTCTTAGAGAGAAAAGAACACATTAGCATAAAAAGACAACAATAAGACTGATAACTGACTTTGTAAGAGACAAAAAGGAAAGAAAAAGAAAAAGAATGAATGAATGAAAGAGTCCTTAAAAGCTTGAAAGAAAAAAAAAGCTAACTTGGATTTCTATCTCAGTAAAAATATCCTGGTTAAAAAAAAAGCAAAGGTGAAATAAAATCATGTTCACACAACCTCAATAGATACTTTCCCAAAGAACACATACAGACAGCCAAGAGGGACATACAAAGATGAGCAACATCACTAATCTTAAGTGAAATGCTACAATGAGATATCACCTCCCACATTTCAGAATGACTATAATCAAAAAGACAACAAATAACAAGTGTTGGAGAGGTTGTGGAGAAAAGAGAACTCGTGCATTGTTAGTGGAATTGTAAATTGGTGCAGCCACTATGGAAAACAGTAGGGAGTTTCCTCAAAAAACTAAAAATGAACTACTATACAATCTAGCAATTTTACTACTGGATATTTACCAAAGAAAATGAAAACACTAATTTGAAAAGATATATGTACCCCAATGTCTATTGCAGTATTATTTACAATAGCTAAGACACAGAAGCAACCTAATTTTCCATCAATAAAGAAGTTGTTTTTCATGTATGTATATATACATAATGTAATATTAGTCAGCCATAAAAAAAATGAAATCTTGCCATTTGTGACAACATGGATGGACCTAGAGAGTACCATGCTAAATGAAATAAGTCAGAGAATGACAAAAACTGTATGATCTCACTTATACATGGACTCAAAAAAACAAAACAAACAAAGCAAATCAAAAAACAGACTCATAGATACAGAGAACAAATGGGTGGTTACCAGAGGGGAGGGGGTGGAGAGTTGGGTGAAATAGGTGAAGATGATTAAGAAGTACAAACTTCCAGTTATAAAATAAGTAAGCCATGGGGATGTAACACATTGCCTAAAAATATGGTCAATAATATTATGATAACTTTGTATATTATACAAAGACAGATGATTACTAGCCTTATCATAGTGATCATTTTGTAAAGTATGTAAAGGTCAAATCACTAGGTAGTAATCTAAAACTAACATAATAATGTGCATTGACTATATTTCAATAAAACAAGAAGACTTTCATAAAAAGATTGAGGAAATTTTCCATCAGAAATCCTGAATTAAAAAAAAGGAAATGGATCCCACTTCTGTTCCTACAAGTCCGTTCTCATCTCTCCTACTGTTTCTCTCACCTGTAAAATGGATCACAGATGTCTTGCTGTGATGAACAGAGGGCAGGAAACAAGGCTCATTTGTCTCCAGGTGTCCCAGGCCAACCAGTGGTGCCTGGTAATAAAAGCCTGTTGGTTGAACAACAAAAAAAAAAGAAATATTAAAGAAACTTCCTCAGACAAAGAGTAAGGCAATTCCAGATAAAAATATGCAAATGCAAGAAAAAATAAAGGATAAGAAAAAGATTAATGAGTAAATTAAAGTGAATATCAATTCAAACATGAAAATACAAAAACATAATTTTAAAATAGGCAAAGTTCTTGAATAGATATTTTTCCAAAGAAGATATGCAAATATCCAACAAGCATATGAAAAGATGCTGAACATTATTGTCATTGGGAAATGCAAGTCAAAACTAGAGTGAGGACCTATTTCACACTCTCTAAAATGGCTATAATTTAAAAAAATGGAAAATGCACATCTTTGTTGGCAAAGACGTGCAGAAATTGGAACTCTTGTACCTTACTTGTGAGATTGTAAAATGATTCAGTCAGTATGGAAAAAATTTGCAGCTTCTCAAAAGGTTAAAAAGAGAATTGTCATATGACCCAGCAAGTCCACTCCTAGATATATTCTCAAAAGAATTGAGGAAGATACTAAAACAAATACATTACAAAAATGTCTATAGCAGCACCAAACAGCCAAAAGGTGAAAACAACCCAAATGTCCGTCAACAGATGAATAAATAAATAAAATGTGGTATATCCATACAATGCAATATTATTCAGCCATAAAAATGAATGAAGTACTGATACATGATAAAATGTGGATGAACCTTGAAAACATTATGCTAAGTAGAGAAGCCAGATATAAAACGCCACAAATTATATTATTTCACATATAAAATATTCAAAATATGTAAATTCATAGAGGCAGAATTTCCTAGTAGTGCTTGCCACAGGAAGGAGGAGGATAGAAGGAGAAGTGATTGTTCATCGGGTACAGGGTTTCTTTGGGGTGATGAAAATATTTGGGAACTAGAATGCAATAACTGTTACTGAGTTGATTACTTTAAAAGGGCTTATTTTATGTCATGTGACTTTCACCTAAATAAAAAAATTAAATTACATGACCATTAACAGTACAAAACTACAGTTTGTTAGGGGTGTTAAAACATAACTGAATACATAACATTGTTCATTACACAAACTAATGCGTGGTATGCAAAATAAAGAAAATATATAGATGGCTAACAGACAAGGAAAAAATGCTCAACATCGCTAATCATCAGAAAGATACAAAACAAAACCACAAAGAGATATCACCTCATACCTGTCAAATTGCTATCATCAAAAAGTCTACAAATAACAAATGTTGGCAAGGATGTGGAGAAAAAGGAACCCTAGTACACTATTGATGGTATTGTAAATTGGTGCAGCCACTAACAGTGGGAGGTTCCTCAAAAACAGTAGGGAGGTTCCTCAAAAAACTAAAAATAGAATGACCATGCGATCAAGCAATTCCACTGCTGGTTATATATCCAAAGAAAGTGAAAACACTAATTTGAAAACATATACATACCACGAAGTTCATAGTATCATTATTTACAAATTTACAATAGGCAAGATATGGGAGCAACATAAGTGTCCATCAACAGATGAATGGGTAAAGAAGATGTGGTATATTTATGCAGTGGAATATTACTCAGCCATAAAAAGAATAAAATTCTGCCATTTGTAACAATGTAGATGCACCTAGAGGTATTTTGCTCAGTGAAATAACTCAGAGAAAGACACATCTTTTATGGCCTCACTTATATGTGGAATCTAAAAAATAAAACAAACACATGTATATTACAAAACAGAAGCAGACTCACAGATACAGAGAACAAAATACTGATTACCCATGGGAAGAGTGAAGGGGGGAGGCATGAGATAGGGGTATGGGATAAAGGGTCACAAATTACTATGTATAAACTAAATAAGCAACAAGCATATATTGTACAGCACAGGGGAATACAGCCATTGTTTTGTAATACTTTAAATGGAGTATAATCTATAAAAATATTGAATCACTATGTTGTCCACCTGAAACTATTATCATATTGTAAACCAACTATACTTCAATAAAAAAGGTAAAAAAAAAAATGCATGGCAACAATAACAAGATTATTTGGAGGAGGCAAAATAGAGAAGAATTTCTAAATATCTAGAAGCATCAAGGAAGTGGTAAAAATAATAATTTTTAATTGACTGAAATGAATCAAAGATTTATCTCCAGGATAACTTCTGTAAATAGTTCTAAAATGTATAATTAAAAGATCAATAGAGAAAAGGGAGATTCAAATTTGATTAATTTGTAAAAAGACAAGAGAGAAGGAAATAAGTAGTAAATGTAAAAAGTTGTGTCAAATAGGACAAATTAAGATAGCAGATATAAACTCAATTATATCTTTGGTAACATTAGATGTACCTAACTATATTCTACTAAAAGAGATAGATTGTCAGATTGGCCTTTTACAAAATTCAGTGGTTGAGAGAAGCAGTCCTCCATGAGCCCAGCTCTCCTATATATCTTTGGTGCAAGCCCTAGCCATCCTCTGACTCTGAGTCCTCTTAATAGCCACATAGACAATGAAATATGTCGAGATGACCACAACATGATTATCATGCAACTGGTTAATCCTTGGAGAAGCAAAACTGGTTTATTTGTTGTTTGCTACAAATGATGCTGAGCACTTGACCTTGGTTTCCTCAGCTACTGCACAACCCACTGGGTATAGCCATCATCTAGGCTGGTTGCATTACACAGTGGGACTTGGGCTCAGTGGAACTGGAGCTACCATGTATAAGCTTTTGCTGTTTACTCTGTTGTGAGTAATAAACTGTCTTGCTCCACACTTCTAAGTCTCATTGTCTCTTTTGTCACCATCCAGCTCCTTAGTTATTTCATTTGACTTCTTATTGTTCCTCAAAGAAGAGGTTGGGAATCTCCCCTGTCCTCAGTCAATGCAATTCATTCTATTAACCAAATAAAGGGGAAAAATCATACTATTGTTCAATTGATAATAAAAGCAATTTGATAAAAATTTAACATTTATTTATGAGTAAACATTTATTAAACTATAAGTAGAGGAGAATTTCTTTAATTTCACAATGGATATGTTAAAAAAAAAAAAACTATGGCAGAATTATGCTTAATGGTGAAACACTGAAACATTTTCCTATAAAACTGGGCAGGAGAAAAAGATGTCCACTATTACTGTTTCTTTTTAACATTGTCCTAGAGATCTAGGTGTTATAAAAAGCAATAAAAATAAATAAATAATGCTAACAATAATGTTAATTAGAAAATAATTAGCATTATCATACAATATGGTTATTTCCCTACAAAATGCAAAAGAATATGCAGATTTATGAGAAATAATAAATTAGTTTATTGAGGCTGCTGACTATCAAAGTTAACATATAAGGATCAAAAAAAAAAAAAAAAAAAAAGCGGGATTATTAACCTCAGAGCTGAAATTTCTAATAAGAGTGGGGATCTATTATAAGAGTAATTATAAGAGTCATAAACATTAAGCATGAAAGTAACACTCTACATTGAAAAGGAAAGTGTATGCTCATATCTTTACCAAACTTAATGTGAAAAAGAAGACAATGAAGGGGCCACCAGATTGTTAAAGAGTCAAGCACAAACCATATAACTGGACTCCTTGTTAATGTAAAGCATTATCATAAAATGTTCCAAAAAGTTCTATGTATGAAAAGATCAGTGAGTAATATATATTAATCATCAGGAAAGGTATCTAGTATAGCACCTCAAATTATCTTTTTCCTAAAATGTTCTGGAAAAATAACAGGTAGAAATCTTATACTCAGTATGATGAAATTTGTAAAAAATGTGAAGAGAAAATGACTAGAAAGAAATATGCTTAAACATTAACAGCAGTAATCTTTGAGTGGTAAATTTATGGGGTGATATTTCCAGCTTCTCAAATAACTTTCAGTAATTTTTCAGCTTTCTAGAATGAGCATATATTTCTTGTAGCTCACATACAACTTTCAATGATCACAGCTTTTATTTCCAAAATGTTTAGTTCTTTTCCATAACAATTTATTCTTGTTTTATATTTATAATTGTATATTTTCCATATCTCTGGATATTAACTAAATTTGTTGTATTTCAAAAAGAATAGATTTTATTTCTTTATGCCATTTACACATACTTAATGAAATTAATCTGAAGATACCAGCTAAATCATAGTAAATACATCAGATATCTAGGAATAAAACTAATGACTGTAAGATAGCTACACAAAAGACTGTAAAGTACCATTTAGAAAGACTGACGGATACTTAAATAAATGGATAAACATTACTTACAAATTAGAATATGTGAATTCATTTATAGATTCAATGAATACCAACTAAACCCAGAACTTTTTAAAAATTAACAAATTGCATCTAAATTGTATGTGAAAAGGAAAAGGAAAAAGAAGAGCTCTGTACTGAAGATGAACAAAATGAGAGGAAAAACTGATTTATTATATTAGATGATAGGACTTCCTATACAGCCAATTTAAAACAGTTTGATATTGATACAAAAATAGGCAATTATGCCTCTAAATAGAATAGAGAGTCCAAGAACAGAACCATATATATGTGGAAACTGAATTTAAGACAAAGCTAACTGTTGATTAATGACTTAAAGGATGATCAGTTGGAGGGTGATCATATATTTTACTTTCCATATTAGGACAATTTGCAGTGAAAAAGCATTATTTGATAATTCCACCAAAGTAATGAGGAGTTAGGACAAATTATTATCCTATTAATTAGACACCTGAATTAAAAACATGTTTGATTCCCTTTCTCATAGAATTAACAAAAAGCTAATCCAAGAGTATTAAAGATTGATACATGACAGGGAAAACATTAAATTTTCTATAAGATAATTTCTTCATTATTTTGGGGTGTGAGCTGTTTCTTAAACAGGACAAAGGAAACAATCCAGTAGTAAGTATTGGCAAATTTAAATATATTAAAATTAATTTTTTTCACTAAAAGACACTATTAAGAGAGTGCCAAATAAATTATAAAAAGGAATTATTTGCAACACAGAGAGCAGGCATAGAGCCTGTACCTGAAAGATATAAAATATCCATACAAGTCAGAAACAAAAATTACAAATAAACAAATGTTAAGATAGGCAAGACACTAATCAGGAACTTTAAGAGGGGATAACCAAATGAGAATTTACAAATGGCCAGTTAACGTATGAAATAGGTTCACCTATATTAATAATAAGAAAATGTAGTTAAAACCATGAGATCATGACATTCTTCAAAATGGAAAATTCAAAAAGACTTACACTTTTTTTCTTTTCTTTTTTTTAATTGTTTTTGTCTGTTTGATTTGTTTCTTTGCTTCATTCCTCAGTTGACACTCTGCTTTGGTTTGTTTTATGGTTTTGTGATTTTGTCAGTTTTCTTTTTAATTGTTTGATTTTGTTCTTGGGTTCTTTTGTTTATCTGGTTGTTCTCACACTTTTTGATTTATTTTGTTCTGTTGTTGTTTCTTTTGTGTGTGTGCATGTTTCCTTGTTTCTGCTTCTGTTTGTTTGATTTTACTTTTTAACCATTTGTCTGGGGTTCTGTTAGTCTTTTTTTTTTTTTATCCCCTTTAAAGCCAGAATGAGTGACTTGTGGTGTATTGGTCCCTCAACCAGAAGTCAGACCTGAGGCTCTGGGGTGGGAGCACCGAGTTCAGGATGCTAGACCACTAGAGAATTCCTGGCCCCAGGGTAGATTAATCACCAAGAGCTCTCACAGAGGCCTCTATCTGAATTCAAGACCCAGCGCTAACCAATTGCCAGCAGCCCCCAGCGTTGCATGACTCACACAAAACAACAAACACAGGAACACAAACCCACCCATCAGCAAACAGACTACTTAAAATCGTACTAAGCTCACAGACTCCCCAAAACACAACTTGACATGGCCCTGCTCACCAGAAGGAAAAGGCTCAGCTCCACCCACAAGAATGCAGGCAGCAGTCCTTCCCATCAGGAAGCCTAGGCAAGGCACTCGACCAACTTCACCACTGGGGCAGAAAACAGAAGCAAGGGGAACTACGACCATGCAGCCTGGGGAATGGAGAGAAAAAATACTGTAAATTAGACAAAATGAGAAGACAGAGAAATATCTTGCAAGTAAAAGAGCAAGATAAAAACCCACAAGACCAAATAAATGAAGAGGAAATAGGCAAACCACCTGAAAAAGAATTCAGAATAATGATAGTTAAAGATGATCCAAAATCTCGGAAATAGAATAAAGAAAATACAAGAAACATTTAACAAGGACCTAGAAGAACTAAAGAGCAAACAAACAGTAATGAACAAACCAATAACTGAAACTCAAAATACACTAGAAGGAATCAATAACAGAATAACTGAGGCAGAAGAACAGATAAGTGAGCTGGAAGATAGAATGGTGGAAATAACTGCCACAGAGCAGAATAAAGAAAAAGGAATGAAAAGAATGGAGGACAGTCTCAGAGACCTCTGGGACAACATTAAGTGCACCAACATTCGAATTATAGGTGTCCCAGAAGAAGAAGAAAAAAAGAAAGGGTCTGAGAAAATATTTGAAGAGATTACAGTCAAAAACTTCCCCAACATGGGAAAGGAAATAGTCAATCAAGTCCAGAAAGCATAGAGAGTCACATACAGTATAAATCCAAGGAGAAACATGCAAAGACACATATTAATCAAACTAACAAAAATTAAACACAAAGAAAAAGTAATAAAAGCAGCAAGGGAAAAGTAAGAAATAACATACAAGGGAATCCCCATAAGATTAACAGCTGATCTTTCAGCAGAAACTCTACAGGCCAGAAGAGAGTGGCAAGATATATTTAAAGTGATGAAAGGGAAGAAACTACAACCAAGATTACTGTAGCCAGCAAGGATCTCATTCAGGTTCGAAGGAGAAATCAAAAGCTTTACAGACAAGCAAAAGTTAAGGGAATTTAACACCACCAAACCAGTTTTACAACAAATGCTAAAGGAACTTCTCTAGGCAGGAAACACAAGAGAAAAAAAGACCTACAAAAACAAACCCAAGACAATTAAGAAAATGGTAATAGGAACATACATATCAATAATCACCTTAAATATAAATGGATTAAATACCCCAACCAAAAGACACAGACTGGCTGAATGGACACAAAAACAAGACCCACATATATGCTTTCTACAAGAGACCCACATCAGATGTAGGGACGCATACAGACTGAAAGTGAGGGGATGGAAAAAAATATTCCATGCAAATGGAAATCAAAAGAAAGCAGAGTAGCAATACTCATATCAGAAAGAATAGACTTTAAAATAAAGACTCTTACAAGAGGCAAGGAATGACACTACCTAATCATAAAGGGATCAATCCAAGAAGAAGATATAACAATTCTAAATATCTCTGCACCCAACATAGAAGCACCTCAATACATAAGACAAATGCTAACAGCCATAAAAGGGAAAATTGACAGTAACACAACAATAGTAGGTGACTTTAACACCCCACTTACATCAATGGACAGATCATCCAAACAGAAAATAAATAAGGAAACACAAGCTTTAAATGACACATTAGGCCAGATGGACTTAATTGATATTTATAGAGCATTCCATCCAAAAACAACAGAGTACACTTTCTTCTGAAGTGCTCATGGAACATTCTCCAGGATTGATCACATCTTGGGTCACAAATGAAGCCTCAGTAAATTTAAGAAAATTGAAATCATATCAAGCATCTTTTCTGAACACAACACTATGAGACTAGATATCAATTACAGGAAAAAAAACTGTAAAAAAAAACAAACACATGGAGGCTAAATGTTGTGCTACTAAACAACCAAGAGATCACTGAAGAAATCAAAGAGGAAATAAAAGAATACCTAGAATCAAATGACAATGAAAACACAATGACCCAAAACCTATGGGATGCAGCAAGAGCAGATCTAAGAGGGAAGTATATACCTATATAATCTTACCTCAAGAAACAAGAAAAATCTCAAATAAACAACCTAACTTTACACATAAAGCAATTAGAAACAGAACAAGAAGAACAATAACAACAATAGAAAAACCCAAAGTTAGCAGAAGGAAAGGAATCATAAAGATCATATCAGAAATAAATGAAACAGAAATGAAGGGAACAATAGCAAAGATCAATAAACCTAAAGGTTGGTTCCCTGAGAAGATAAACAATATATATAAACCATTAGCCAGACTCATCAGGAAAAAAAAGGAGAAGACTCAAATCAACAGAATTAGATATGAAAAAGGAGAAGTAAAAATTGACCTTGCAGAAATACAAAGGATCATTAGAGACTACTACAAGCAACTACATGCCAATAAAATGGACAACATGGAAGAAATGGACCAATTCTTAGAAAAGCACAACCTTCTGAGACTGAACCATGAAGAAATAGAGAATATAAACAGACCATTCATGAGCACTGAAATTGAAACTGTGATTAAAATTCTTCCAACACACAAAAGCCCAGAACCAGATGTCTTCACAGGCGAATTCTATCAAACATTTAGAGAAGAGCTAACACCTATCTTTCTCAAACTCTTCCAAAATAGAGCAGAGGTAGGAACACTCCCAAACTCATTCTACAAGGCCACAATCACCCTGATACTAAAACCAAACAAAGATATCACAAAAGAAGAAAATTACAGTCCAATATCATTGATGAACTTAGATGCAAAAATCCTCAAAAAAATACTAGCAAACAGAATCCAACAGCATATTAAAGAATCATACACCATGATCAAGTGGGGTTTATCCCAGGAATGCAAGGATTCTTCAATATAGCCAAATCAATGTGATACACCATATTAACAAGTAAAGAATAAAAACAAAATGATCATCTCAATAGTTGCAGAAAAAGCTTTGGATAAAATTCAACACCAATTTATGATAAAAGCTCTCCAGAAGGTGGGCATAGAAGGAAATTACCTCAACATAATAAGAGACATGTATGACAAACATACAGCCAACATCGTTCTCAATGGTGAAAAACTGAAAGCATTTCCTCTAAGATCAGGACCAAGACAAGGTTGCCCACTCTCGTCACTATTATTTAACATAGTTATGGAAGTTGTAGCCACAGTAATCAGAGAAGAAAAATAAATAAAAGGAATACAAATTGGAAAAGAAGTAAAATTGTCACTGTTTGCAGATGACCGGATACTCTACATAGAAATTCCTAAAGATGACACCAGAAAACTACTAGAGTTCATCAACGAATTTGGTAAAGTAGCATGATACAAAATTAATGCATATAAATTTCTTGCATTCCTATACACAAACAACAAAAAATCAGAAACAGAAACCCTCCCATTTACCATTGCAACAACAACAAAAAAATAAAACACCTAGGAATAAACCTACCTAAGGAGGCAAAAGGTCTGATCACAGAAAACTACAAGACACTGATGAAAGAAATCAAAGACAATACAAACAGATGGAAAGATATACTATGTTCTTGTGTTGGAAGAATCAGCATTGTGAAAATGATTATACTATCCAAAGCAATCTACAGATTCATTGCAATCCCTATCAAATTACCTATGGCATTTTTCACAGAACTAGAACAAAAAATTTACAATTTTTTTTGAAACACAAAGACCCCAAATAGCCAAAGCAATCCTGGAAAGAAAAACAGAGCTGGAGGAATTGGGCTACCTGACTTCAGACTGTATTACAAAGTTACAGTATTCAAGGCAGTATGGTACTGGCACAAAAACAGAAATGTAGATCAATGGAACAGGATAGAAAGCCCAGAAATAAACCCATGCACATATGGTCACCTTACCTTTGACAAAGGAAGCAAGAATATACAATGCAGAAAAGACAGCCTCTTCAATAAGTGGTGCTGGGAAAACTGGACAGCTACCTGTAAAAGAATGAAATTAGAACACTTCCTAACACCATAAACAAAAATAAACTCAAAATGGATTAAAGACCTAAGGCCAAGCACTATAAAACTCTTAGAGGAAAACATAGGCAGAACACTCTTTGACATAGATCACAGCAAGCTCCTTTTTGCCCCACCTCCTGCAATAATGGAAATAAAATAAAAAATAAACAAATGGGACCTAATGAAACCTGAAAACTTTTGCACAACAAAAGAAACCATAAACAGGAAAAAAAGACAACCCTCAGAATGGGAGAAAATATTTTCAAACAAAGCAACAAAGTGTTAATCTCCAAAATACACAAGCAGCTCATGCAGCGTAATATCAAAAAAACAAACAACCCAATCCAGAAATGGGCTGAAGACCTAAACAGACATTTCTCCAAGGAAGACATACAGATGGCCAAGGGGCACATGAAAAGCTGCTCAATATCACTAATCATTAGAGAAATGCAAATCAAAACCACAATGAGGTATCACCTCACACCAGTCAGAATGGCCATCATCAAAAAATCTACAAACAATAAATGCTGGAGAGGGTGTGGAGGAAAGGGAACTCTCTTTCACTGTTGGTGGCAATGTAAATTGGTACAGCCACTATAGAGAACAGTACGGAGGTCCCTTAAAAAGCTAAAAATAAAACTACCATATGACCCAGCAATCCCACTACTGAGCATATATCCTGAGAAAACCAAAGTTCAAAAATATACATGTACCACAATGTTCATTGCAGCACTATTTACAATAGCCAGGGCATGGAAGCAACACAAATGTCCAGCAACAGAGGAATGAAAAGAAGATGTGGCACATATATGCAATGCAATATTAGCCATAAAAAGGAATGAAATTTAGTTATTTGTAATGAGGTGGATGAACCTAGAGTCTGTCATACAGAGTGAAGTAAGTCAGAAAGAGAAAAACAAATACCGTATGCTAATGGACATATATGGAATCTAAAAAAAATGGTACTGATGAACCTAGTGACAGGGCATGAATCAAGACGCAGATGTACAGAACGGACTTGAGGACACAGGGTGTTAAGGGGAAGCTGGCGCAAAGTGAGAGAGTAGCATTGACATATATAGACTACCAAATGTAAAATGTATGGGTAGTTGGAATCTGCTGCATAGCACAGCTTGATGCTTTGTGACAAGGGATGGGTTAGGGATGGTGGGAGGGAGGCTCAAGAGAGAGGGGATATGGGGATATATGTATACATATAGTTGATTCATTTTGTTGTACAGCAGAAACTAACATAACATTGTAAAGCATTTATACTCCAATACAAATATGAAAAAAAAAAAGACTCACGCAGTCAATTGTTTTTGTTGATGTGGGACAAGAGGAAAAGTCTGTTTGATGGCTGTAGTGTAAATTGTTACACCTCTTTGGAAAGGTATTTGCCATTATTTGCTAGAGTTGAAAATATTCATGTGCCACACCCTACTGACTCCACTCTTCAGATATATGCTCACTAGAGGATATGTGCCAAGGGAAATGCACAAGAATGTCCTTAGCAGAATTACTTATAAGAGATGAGTGTTCATGAAGAGTGGGAGGGGAAAGATAAATAAATTATATACAATGGAATATTCTCCTACACTGTAGAGAAAAAGAACAAACTATAGCTACATGGTTAGGAAACATAATAGTGAGTCCAAGAAGCTAGAGGAAAATAATATGTGACATATAATTTGATTGATATTAAACTATAAAACAGGCAAAATGATCCTATGTTAAAAGTCAGTATAATTACCTTTTGGAGGAAAAGGGGAGTAGGGATTACAAAGGCCATAATTAGAGATTGGAAGGTGCTGACAATACTGTCTTGACTTCAGTGGTGATTATCCAAGTGTTCATTTTGTGACGAATAATTAAGCAATGTATTTAAGGGATGTTTTGTGTGTGTATGGTTTTTTGTTTGTTTTTGTGTGTTCGACTTTTGCGCTTGTGTTTTGTACACTGTCAGTATGTATGTTATGATTTAAATAAAGCAAAACAAACAAAAACTTTTGTAGCAAAACACATTCCCCATAGAGGAAAGATCAGAAGGTGGTGGAAACAACTCATCTGATCATGGGTCAGAAGTCCCTCTTTCTTGGTTTCCAGAGCTCTCTGGATGCTTTTCCTTCCTAAGGCTTAGTTTCTCAGGTCTTCCTTTGATTCTGGGAGCTACACTGACTTTTCCAGTAAAGCCATCTGTGACTTATTTATCAGAATCAGTTTCAGTTGCTAATAACCAAAATACCCTCTCTTATACAACTTTAAAATGGTATAATTTTATCTGTTTTGAATATCTTCTACTAACAAAGTTTCAAATGAAGATTGTAATTCAGTCACACAAGCTTTTGTATTACACACACATTTAAAATTTTTCATCAATTCAATTTATAAATCAGTGTAATTCCAATTAAAACCTCTAGTGAGTGATTTTTGGAGGTTGACACATGATTCCATAGTTTATTGAGATAATTAAGACCTTCCATTGGCCATAATTTTGAACAAAGGGATAGTAAGGAAGCAATTCTCTACTAAACATTAAAATATTTGCAGTGCCCCGGTAATTCAAACAGTATTGTACTGGTATAGGGTAAAACGAGCAGAGAAACAAAATATATCTGAGGAGTAAACAGTCAATCCTAGACTGATTTTAGATTCTGAAAACAGATTTCATTACACAGAGAGTAATTAGTGGATGAATGAGAATCATTCACAAAAAAACTGTTCAAATAACATTGTTTGAGAAGGTAATAAACGAAGATCTATACCTCACACTGAAACAATCTAAAAGTAGATTTCAAATTTTAAGAGTAAAGGTAATTATAAAATTACCAGAACAAAATATAAATTAATAATGATAGTGTCTTGGGATTAGGAAGGACTTATTCTTTATTCTCAAAGGTAGAAACTGTAAAAATGAAAGAATTACTGATTTGACATCAAAACATTAAATGTTTTTGTACAGGACAAAAACGCTATAAATAACATTAAAAGACAAAAACTCAATAAGAAAAATATTTTCTCCACATACGCCTGACCAAAGATTTATACCTTTAATAGAAGAAAACTTACTCTAGGCAATAAGATTAAAAAAGGACATATCCAGAGAAAATTATAAAAGCAGAACCACAAATTTTTGGTAAATATTAAAAATACTCAACTTCTTCATTAATAATATTAATCAGAGAAACTCACATGAAAAACATTTTTTTTTTTCCTCAAGATGAGCTCCCAGCAGCCATATCTCTATAACATGCAACTACCCTCGGGTTCAGAGCATTCACAGGTGGATGTTTAACTTATACTGGGAATTTGTCCTTCTTGAACAGTCAGAAGTCAGGAAGCCTAGAAGTTACGTGAGAGGCAGAATCTAAGAGTGATTTGATCTGAGCTGCAACCAATCACTGTGTCCTCCATAGAATACTTACAGACTGCTGCTGTAACCAAGGGACCACTCAGCTCTTTGTACTTGCTAAGATTAATTTTTTTTAACTGGGTGAAATTTCCAGCGATCTTTACTTTTCCCCACGATATGTTACTCAATTATTTGTTTCCTGATAACCTTGACTAACAAGAATACCCACACTGTTTTTACCTCAATGTGCTATAGGGTTTCTAATTAAGTTTTGGTTATTTTTCCAATGTTGGCTCAACCCAGAAGGCAAAATATGTTAAAAACACTTTTCTATATGGAGATTTGCAATCTCAAACTCACATTTGATTTCTTTAAGTTCATGATTCTGGGCTCCTTCATCCATGAGGACACATTTTCTCCCAGAAAACTCTTCAGTCTTTGTGCAGTGTCAAATGCCCTCTCCCTCAATATCACCGACACAACCTGTTGGTAAAATAGGCTGTTTATCTTTTACAACAGTAAAGGAGAATCCTACCTGGGCAGACCTTTGGAATGTCACCAAAGGGAAAAAGCAAGGAAGGGATTTAGTAAGAATTTGAAGTTTGGTTTAAGGCAAATATTTCAAAGTGGGAATTTGATTAGGATTCGAGAAGGCCTTTTGATGATGGCCATTCTGACTGGTATGAGGTGATACCACAGTATAGTTTTACATTGCATTCTCTAATAATTAGTGATTTTGAGCATATTTTATTGTGCTTTTTGGCCATCTGTATGTCTTCCTTGGGAAAATGTCTATTTAGATCTTCTACCCATATTTTGATTGGGTTGTTTGCTTTTTGATATTTAGCTACATGAGCTGTTTGTATATTTTGAAGATTAATCCCTTGTTGTTCACTTCATTTGCAAATATTTTCTCCCACTCTGTGGGTTGTCTTTTCATTTTGTTTATGGTATTCTTTGCTGTGCAAAAGTTTTTAAGTTTTTATTTTCATTACTCTAGAAGGTGGATCCAAAAAGATATTGCTGTGATTTATGTCAGAGAGTGTTCTGTCTATGTTTTCCTCTAAGAGTTTTACAGTATCCAGTCTTACATTTAGGTCTTTAATGCATTTTGAGTTTATTTTTGTGTACTGTGTTAGAGAGAATGTTTTAATTTTATTCCTTTACATGTAGTTGTCCAGTTTTCCCAAAACCACTTATTGAAGAGACTGTCTTTCCACCATTTTATATTCTTGCCTCCTTTGTCTTAGATTGACCTTAGGTGTGTAGGTTTATCTCTGGATTTTGTATCTTGTTCCATTGATCTATATTTCTGTTTTTGTGCCAGTAATATACTGTTTTAATGACTGTCACTTTGTAGTATAGTCTGAAGTCAGGGAGCCTGATTCAGCCAGCTCTGTTTTTCTTTCTCAAGATTGCTTTGGATATTTGGGGTCTTTCGTGTTTCCATACAAATTGTAAAATTATTTTGTTTTAATTCTGTGAAAAAAACTATTGGTAATTTGATAGGGATTGAATTGAATCTGTAGATTGTTTTGGGTAGTATAGTCATTTTGACAACATTGATTGTTCCAATCCAAGAACATGATATATCTCTCCAACTGTTTGTGTCATCTTTTGTTTTGTTCATCAGTATCTTATAGTTTTCTGAGTACAGGTCTTTTACCTCCTTAGGTGGGTTTATTCCTAGGTATTTTATTTTTTGATGTGATAGTAAATGGGATTGTTTCCTTAATTTCTCTTTCTGATATTTTGCTGTTAGTGTGTAGGAATGCAAGAGATTTCTGATCATCAATGTTGTATCCTGCAACTTTACCAAATTCATTGATGAGCTCTAGTAGTTTTCTGGTAGCATCTTTAGGATTTTCTATGTATAGTATCATGTCATCTGCAAACTGACAGTTTTACTTCTTCCTTTCCAATTTGTATTCCTTTTATGTCTTTTTCTTCTCTGATTGCTGTGGCTAGGACTTCCAAAACTATGTTGAATAATAGTGGCAAGAGTGGACATCCTTGTTTTGTTCCTGATCTTAGAGAAGTGCTTTCAGTTTTCCATCATCAAGAATGATGTTAGCTGTGGGTTTGTCATATATTGCCTTTATTATGTTGATGTAGGTTCCCTCTATGCCCACTTTCTGGAAAGCTTTTATCATAAATTGGTGTTGAATTTTGTTGAAAACTTTTTCTGAATCTATTGAGATGATGATATGTTTTTTGTTCTTCAGTTTGTTAATGTGGTGTACCACACTGATTGATTTGCAAATATTGAAGAAGCCTTGCATCCCTGGGATAAAAGCCACTTGATCATAGTGTCTGATCCTTTTAATGTGTTGTTGGATTCTGTTTGCTAATTTCTTGAGGATTTTTGCATCTATGTTTATCAGTGATATTGGCCTGTAATTTTCTTTTTTGTAATATCTTTTTCTGGTTTTGGTATCAGGGTGATGGTGGCTTCATACAATGAGCTTGGGAGTGTTCCCTCCTCTGCAATTTTTGGAGGAGTTTCAGAAAGATAGGTGTTAAGTCTTCTCTAAATGTTTGGTAGAATTCACCTGTGAAGCCATCTGGTCCTGGACTTTTGTTCCTTGGCAGTTTTTTTAATCACAGTTTCAATTTCAGTACTTGTGATTGGTCTATTCATATTTTCTATTTTTTCCTGGTTCAGTCTTGAAAGGTTGTACCTTCTAAGAATTTGTCCATTTCTTCTAGGTTGCCCATTTTATTGGCATACGTTTGCTTGTAGTAGTCTCTGATTATCCTTTGTATTTCTGTAGTGTCAGTTGTAATTTTTCATTTCTAATTTTATTAATTTGAGTCCTCTCCTTTTTTTTTTCTTGATGAGTCTGGCTAAAGTTTTATCCATTTTGTTTATCTTCTCAAAGAACCAGCTTTTAGTTCATTGAGCTTTGCTATTGTTTTCTTTCTCTCTATTTCATTTATTTCTGCTCTGATCTTGATGATTTCTTTCCTTCTACTAACTTGAAGGGTTTTTTTGTTCTTCTTTCTCTAAGACTACAAACAATAAATGCTGGAGAGGGTGTGGAGAAAAGGGAACACTCTTACAGTGCTGGTGGGAATGTAAATTGATATAGACACTATGGAAAACAGTATGGAGGTTCCTTAAAAAACTAAAAATAGAGCTACAATATCAGCCAGAAATCCCACTCCTGGCATATATCTGGAGAAAACTATAGTAGAAAAGATACATGCACCCCAATGTTCATCATAGCACTTTTAACAATAACCAGGACTTGGATGCAACCTAAATGTTCATCGATGGTTGAATGGATAAAGAAGAAGTGGTACGTATATACAATGGACTATTTCTCAGCCATATAAAAGAATGAAATAATGCTATTTGCAGCAACATGGATGGATCTAGAGATTGTCATTCTGAGTGAAGTTAGTCAGACAGAGAAAGACAAATATCATATGATATCACTTACATGTGGAATCTAAAAAAAAAAAAGGTACAAATGAACTTATTTACAAAACAGAAATAGAGTCACAGATATAGAAAAAAAAAAAAAAAAAAAACTTATGGTTACCAAGTAGGAAAGGGGATAGGGTAAGTTGGGAGATTGAGATTGACATATACACACTATTATATATAAAATAGATAACTAATAAGGACCTAATGTACAGAACAGGGAACTCTACTCAATACTGTGTAATGACCTATATGGGAAAATAATCTAAAAAAGAGTGGATATATGTATATATATATAACTGATTCACTTTGCCATACAGCAGAAACTAACAAAACATTGTAAATCAAATATATTACAATAAAAATTTATTTCAAAAAAGATTAGATAAGGATTATGGTAGCATGGGAGAACTGATGAAAATAAAAAGGCAAAATTCTATTGAAAATTGATGAGTCTTTTGAGGAGTTATTGTAATGAATAATCAGGTAATTTACATGAGGGAGAATTTCCTGGAATAATATTGTTATGCTAATGAAGGTAACAGAATAGTAATGTCATGTTTTGTAGTCAGTAAATGGGAGGGAGTGGTGGGAGGGAGTAGGTTCTTTCAGTCCTTAGTGCCCATCTGTTTATGGGGATATATGATTTTGTTCTCCATAGGCTTCTAGCATCCTGATCTACCAAGTTTTCCAGACATAATATAATAGTCCTAAACTCCTCTTTAGTCTCATTCTAGAACTCTCGTTACTGATGGCTTTGAGAGAGAGAGAGAAAGAGAGAGAAAGATAATTTTCTAGCATGAAAGAACAACTACACACAAGGGTGTAGAGTGAGAAATTAAACATATTTTGCTAAGGACAATGTGGATCGAATAGCCGCAATGGAACCTTTATTTAGGGAAACAAACAAAATTAATGAAAATATGATACAATACACCTGCCCATATTTTACCAGTAATTTTCTAAATGAACTTAAGTGTTTGAGTTCTTGACATTAGGTAAAATTTTCCACAATTGCAAAAGAAATTCTTCAGACTATTTTTCCTTTTAGTTTTACTATGCTCCAGTAGCTTATGAAAGCTAATATTCTGGTAACAGTGAATACCTTCCAGATGGGCATTTGGCCAAACATTATTTTTCTCTCTTTCTATCATAAGTATTTTATTGACTAGAGGAGGAAAATAGTATCCCAACAACAGATAAGCAATGTTTCAGTTAATTGCCAAAGATTATATTTTAATACTTTGGAAAAAGGAAGTCAAGTTAACTATAAGGTTCTTTGATTAATATGATGAAAATCTAAAAGCATCTGACCTACTCATTAACACCTTAATGAAGACAGAAGAATCTCTTATGCTCAATTTCCAGAGAACAAGTGCTGTTTGTGGCATTTTGATTTTTCCAGCCAGAGAACAGTGAGGTCCATAAAGTAAAATTTGCATATCTATAGGTCAATGTGAATGTGGCAATCGTCAACAAAAGAATTGGGGTACTAAGGACCTTATGGATTACATTATCAAAGGCAAATTGCCAGTTGGTACTGTATCCCTTCCTCTCTTCTATTTCCCTCTTCTCCCTCCCAACACTGCTCTATCATTGCCTTGCAAGTACACAGTATAAGTCTACTACTACCTAAAAGACAGGTGCCCAATGAAGGTGGTTTAGAATGCCAAATATTATATTTATTGAGAAAATTATTCTTAGTCAGAGATCATTAGAGTTGATAAAAAAAACTGAGAAAAAATATATGTAATCTTTACCCTGGGAAGCCAAAGGATTTAGCTGATTATGATGAAAAGGAGTTTATTAGAAATTTTTTTAGATAGCTCATAGAATTGTTAGGAAGGCTGGAGAACCAGGCTCAAACAGCCAGGACCACAACAAGATGCTGAAATATGTCCCCCTGTCTTTATGAGCTAGGAGTTCCACCTTTAAGTCTCTGATTCTCTTAATTCCAGAGATAGAAAAAGAGCTACCATCAGGTCCCTCTTGAGCTCCTGAGTCAAAGTCTTGACTGTGTGTCTGATTGGTGGGATCCAGTCCACTTTCCCAGACCACAGATGTGAGAGAACTTGAAAAGCAGATAATCCAGTATTTTTAGCTTTCATAGGGGGACATATTTTCTCCCACCAAGCCTCACAAGGTAGGAAATTCCCCAAACAGGGAATGTTGTCAGATTTCTAATGGCCAAAATGAATGGTGCATGTTTACAGGGAGTTTACAGTTTACAATTTGGTGGACAAAAAAACAAAGGCCTGGGTAAAGTCGTAACAGTGTAGAAACTGCAGTTAGAAAAAAGAATGATTGACTCAGACTGAAGTAGTAAAGAAATAATACCTGTAGTATGGAACAAGTAAAGCAAATAAGAATTATTAAGAGTATCAGCTAGATAAATAACTTAAGAAAGGACATTTCAAGAAGAGGACATAGCACAAGAAAAGACTCAGTGGCCTGAAGCAACAGGTGGAGAAGTCTTCAAATTTACATTGTTCTTTTAATGGCTTGCATGACTTACTTGATTATATCTATTAAGGACAAGAAGCAATTGAATCTTAAAATACACCCTAAAGGACATTTGGTATTATGGTAAAAACTGTCACTGAAATGCAGTTGAAAATTCACATGTTGTAGGACCTACATAAAAGAGCTATGTGAAACTGAAATTGATCAAAAAGGTTGGATTTTTGTTTTCAAGAAGTTTGTTTTATCAACACAAGACAGCATGAAACCCACAGTAAATATTAATTTGACATGAGGATTCTCTGTTTCTTGAACTTCATATCTGTAATTATATTTTCTCAACATACCCTCTTTTGCTATTATAAATAATCATATCTTATATTTAAACATGTATTTCTATACCTAAAATGTTTCCTATCCCTGAATGCCAAATAGATTCTTACCTAGTATTCTGGATATATTCTTTAATTAGGAGTGTTTTGTGGATTATTTTATGGGCTCCTGACTTGGAATTTTATTGAGTTCTCCTTGTGTGACCAAGAATGTTCCTAAATTTTAGATCTGTTAGATGTTATCAACTAAGGCATGCAAGATGCTAATGTGTAAACTGATTGTCTGATTTTTGCAAATTTATGTAAAAAATATCTGTGATATTGCCTTTTTCACTGGAGACTCTTAATGGCTCTATACTTTAAAGTCAAATAGTGTTTTCAGTGAAAGAACACTGAGACTGATTGGAGCTTTTGGGGAGTGCTGTTTACCTGGTGACTTATGAAATTAAATAGCCTAGGAAATTACTTTCTTCACCATTTTAGAAAGTTATAGTCATAAATGTGTTTGACCTTTTAATTTTTCTCCTTATTGTCAACCTAGCAAAGAAAAGAATGTTTGTAAATTGTCTATCATTTTGCCCCTACAAAACAGATGAATCTAGGAAACAGATCAAGAAGGCTAAGATGATAAAAAGCCAGCTTGATAAGGTATGCACAGTCTATATATACAATTATCAAAGAAGATGACACTTGGGATAATAACTTATTGATATAGAGTTGAATTAGCCTGATACAGAGTGTTAGAGATAATCACATGCCAGAAGAAGATAATGTAATATGAAACAGTTTTCTAAGAGAAAGAGCCAAACTTCTAACACGTGAACCTACAATCATCTGCAAAATACCAGAGTAAAGCCTAGAAGGAAATGAACATTGTTATGTGTCAGTAAGCCTAACCAACTATAAGTTTTTGAGTTGACCAT
Organism: Eubalaena glacialis; assembly: GCF_028564815.1. Taxonomy (NCBI): domain Eukaryota; kingdom Metazoa; phylum Chordata; class Mammalia; order Artiodactyla; family Balaenidae; genus Eubalaena; species Eubalaena glacialis. Next base: position 31,025,865 of record NC_083730.1, read on the forward strand.
GATTAGACTTGGACCAGAGATAGATGGTATTTAATTCAATAAATATTGATAGAATAAGAAAATAAATGGTTCATGAAATGAATGAATAGATGCACTCAACACATATTTACTGTATTCTATGTGCCGACTTATGCACAACATGAGAGTTGTGAGTTAAGTTTTATTTTGGGCAAAATGAGGACTATAACCCAGGAGACAGCATCTCAGATAGCTCTGAGAAACTGCTCCAAAGAGGTAGGGCAGAGGGTCAGTATATATGTGATTTTGGTGAAGGGGGAGTACATGCAATCAAACACATATTTTTTTGCAGAAGGTTTCTGCTAGTCTCATGAAGGTTACTGCTAGTCACGAGGAGCAGACGTCACCATGAAGGATTTTAATGCCTTTCTAGACATGATGAGATGCAAGAATTGGGCTCATAAAATCATGTCCTGAAAATATTTAACTATCTGAAGACCTGTTCTGACAGTTTTTCCCAGGGCACAGAGTGCCACATTTCTGCTCTCCACCCTGAACTCCTTTCAGGGGGTGTTGAAAGTCAGCAGCTGCAGCAGCTCATGACTTAATCCTTATAGAGTTAGATGGCAAGTGCCAATGGCAAGTGCCAATTTGTAGTTGACATATGGCTGCACATAATACACAGTTTTAAATGCAAATTGATAAGAGATAAACATACCTCATTTGGTGTTTTTAAACAGTTTAAATTGAAACATATTTAAGATGTTATTCTATTGACACAGAAATGATATGTCAGAGTTTAAGCCTTAGTTCTCATATCTACTTACAATCATCCTGTGATGCGTTCATCCACACAAGTTTAAATATCACCTATATACTTATAGTTCCCATATACATAGCTGCAAACCAGAACTTTTTAAACAAGTACAAATCCAATTGCCCACTGAACATCTTCTCTCAGTCTGATAGACATTTAAAACTTAGCATGCCCAAACTGATTTCATGATTATTCCTGCCAAATAATACGTGTGTTAAAGGATAATTTTCAAAATATAGTAAAATAATGACTTTCATAGAGATACAAAATGACCACCTGTTAAAGAGTGTATTTAACTCATTGTTAATCAGGTAATCAGTAGGATGTTACAAGCAGTTCAAAGGATAATACAAATAGGAGACACATGTATGCATCAGGAATATTGAAAATAATGTGCAAATTGAGGTATAACTATCTTCTTTCAGTGGGAAAAGAAAGTCAACTGAATCGCTACTGGACAGAGTTTGTATTTCCACAGACAAGCGTTATTTTGCAGGGCTATCAGTTATACACAATTTACGAAGTTTTAAATTCACTTAAAGCTCAAAAGCTTAAAAGACTCAAATCCACCCCTAGAATCAGAATCAGATAACCAGCAGGGATGTTCTCTAGAGTGCATAGTTAAGAATGAGGGAAAATAAAGACATAATCAGATACATTGGGAAAACAAAGCTTACCATTCTCACATCCTTTGCATAAACAATTACTGAAGTATTCATTTCAATAAGAAAAAAGGAATAACTTTGGAATGTTATGGGACTAAAGAAAAAACAAAAGCAAAGAATTAGTAAATCAATTATGTAGACATTTAACTGTGACTATAAAAATTAATAATAATTATATATTAGAAATGTAAAACTAAAACTACAGATAGCAATAAAAAGATAAGGGAGGGAGGTTTTTGATGGTTAGGTGAAACATGTTTAAGCTCCTTCTCCTGGTCAAGGACAAGGAATTTAAATTTTTAGAAGTATGTTATTTAAAAATATATGTTAAACATTTTGTGCTAAATAATTAAGAGACCTGCTTAACTAACTAGAAATATAATCTATAATTCTTAAACCAAAAGAGACTTAAGAGAGTAGAATATGATGAAAATTTCATGCACACATAGGACAGTAGAAAAAAAATTTTTAAGTTGAAGCAAAGGAAAACAATTCAAAATAAAAAACACATCATAGAGGTCTGGGCAAGATGGCGGAAGAGTAAGACGCGGAGATCACCTTCCTTCCCACAGATACAGTAGAAATACATCTACACGTGGAACTGCTCCTACAGAACACCCACTAAACGCTGGCAGAAGACGTCAGACCTCCCAAAAGGCAAGAAAATCCCCACGTACTTGGGTAGGGCAAAAGAAAAAAGAAATAACAGAGACAAAAGAATAGGGACAGGACCTGCACCAGTGGGAGGGAGCTGTGAAGGAGGAAAGGTTTCCACACACTAGGAAGCCCCTTTGCGGGTAGAGACTGCAGGAGGCAGAGGGGGGAAGCTTTGGAGCCACGGAGGAGAGCGCAGCCACAGGGGTGCAGAGGGCAAAGCGGTGAGATTCCCGCACAGAGGATCGGTGCCGAGCAGCACTCACCAGCCCGAGAGGCCTGTCTGCTCAGCTGCCGGGGCGGGCGGGGGCTGGGAGCTGAGGCTTGGGCTTCGGTCGGATCGCAGGGAGAGGACTGGGGTTGGCAGCGTGAACACAGCCTGAAGGGGCTGGCGCACCACAGCTAGCCGGGAGGGAGCCCGAGAAAAAGTCTGCAGCTGCCGAAGAGGCAAGAGACTTTTTCTTGCCTCTTTGTTTCGCTGGGCGCAAGGAGAGGGGATTCAGAGCGCCGCCTAAACGAGCTCCAGAGACGGGCGCGAGCCGCGGCTATCAGCGCGGACCCCAGAGGTGGGTGCGAGCCGCGGCTATAAGCGCGGACCCCAGAGGCGGGCATGAGACGCTAAGCCTGCTGCTGCTGCCACCAAAAAGCCTGTGTGCGAGCACAGGTCACTCCCCACAGCGCCCCTCCTGGGAGCCGGTGCAGCCCGCCATGGACAGGCTCCCGTGATCCGGGGACAACTTCCCCGGGAGAACGCACGGCGCACCTCCGGCTGCTGCAACGTCACGCCAGCCTCTGCTGCCGCAGGCTCGCCCCGCCTCCTCTGTACCGCTCCCTCCCCCTGGCCTGAGTGAGCCAGAGCCCCCAAATCAGCTGCTCCTTTAACCCCGTTCTGTCTGGGCGGGGAACGGACGCCCTCAGGCGACCTACATGCAGAGGCGGGTCCAAATCCAAAGCTGAACCACGGAAGCTGTACAAACAAAGAAGAGAAAGGGAGATCTCTCCCAGCAGCCTCAGAAGCAGCGGATTAAAGCTCCACGAACAACTTGATGTGCCTGCATCTGTTGAATACCTGAATAGACAACGAATCATCCCAAATTTAGGAGGTGGACTTTGGGAGCAGGACATATTAATTTTTCCCCTTTTCCTTTTTTTGTGAGTGTATATGTGTATGCTTCTGGGTGAGATTTTGTAGGTATAGCTTTGCTCTCAACGTTAGTCCTAGGGTTAGGTCTGGCCATTTTTTTTTTTAACTTAAAAAAATTTTTTCTCCCTAACAAATGATTTCTTAATAATTTTTTCCTTATTTTCTATTTTTAAAAAAATTTAAAAAAAATTTTTTTATAAGTTTTTTCATATTTTTTATTTTAAAAAAATTAAAAACTTTTTTTCTTAAATTTTTTTCTTAATAATTTTTTTCTTATTTTTATTATAAAAATTAATAAATCTATTTTTAAAAATTAAAAAATTTTTTTCTTAATAAATTTATTCTTAATAATTTTTTTCTTATTTTTTATTATAATAGCTTTATTTTATTTTATTTTATCCTCTTTCTTTCTTTCTTTCTTTCTTTCTTTCTATTTTTTCTCCCTTTTATTCTGAGCCGTGTGAATGAAAGGCTCTTGGTGCTCCAGCCAGGCATCAGGGCTGTGCCTCTGAGGTGGGAGAGCCAACTTCAGGACACTGGTCCACAAGAGACCTCCCAGCTCCACGTAATACCAAACGGCGAAAATCTCTCAGAGATCTCCATCTCAACATCAAGACACAGCTTCACTCAACGACCATCAAGCTACAGTGCTGGACACCCTATGCCAAACAACTAGCAAGACAGGAAAACAGCCCCATCCATTAGCAGAGAGGCTGCCTAAAATCATAAGGCCACAGACACCCCAATACACTCCACCAGACATGGACGTGCCCACCAGAAAGACAAGATCCAACCTCATCCACCAGAACACAGGCACTAGTCCCCTCCACCAGGAAGCCTACACAACCCACTGAACCAACCTTAACCACTGGGGACAGATACCAAAAACAATGGGAACTACGAACCTGCAGCCTGTGAAAAGGAGACCCCAAACACAGTAAGATAAGCAAAATGAGAAGACAAGAAAGCACACAGCAGGTGAAGAAGCAGGGTCAAAACACACCAGAACTAACAAGTGAAGAGGAAATAGGCAGTCTACCTGATAAAGAATTCAGAATAATGATAGTAAGGATGATCCAAAATCTTGGAAATAGAATAGACAAAATGCAAGAAATATTTAACAAAGACGTAGAAGAACTAAAGAGGAACCAAGCAACGATGAAAAACACAATAAATGAAATTAAAAATACTCTAGATGGGATCAATAGCAGAATAACTGAGGCAGAAGAACGGATAAGTGACCTGGAAGATAAAATGGTGGAAATAACTACTGCAGAGCAGAATAAAGAAAAAAGAATGAAAAGCACTGAGGACAGTCTCAGAGACCTCTGGGACAACATTAAACACACCAACAGTCGAATTATAGGGGTCCCAGAAGAAGAAGAGAAAAAGAAAGGGACTGAGAAAATATTTGAAGAGATTATACTTGAAAACTTCCCTAATATGGGAAAGGAAATAGTTAATCAAGTCCCGGAAGCACAGAGAGTCCCATACAGGATAAATCCAAGGAGAAACACGCCAAGACGCATATTAATCAAACTGTCAAAAATTAAATATAAAGAAAACATATTAAAAGCAGCAAGGGAAAAACAACAAATAACACACAAGGGAATCCCCATAAGGTTAACAGCTGATCTTTCAGCAGAAACTCTGCAAGCCAGAAGGTAGTGACAGGATATACTTAAAGTGATGAAGGAGAAAAACCTACAACCAAGATTACTCTACCCAGCAAGGATCTCATTCAGATTTGATGGAGAAATTAAAAGCTTTAAAGACAAGCAAAAGCTGAGAGAGTTCAACACCACCAAACCAGCTTTACAACAAATGCTAAAGGAACTTCTCTAGGCAACAAGCACAAGAGAAGGAAAACACCTAAGATAACAAACCCAAAACATTTAAGAAAATGGGAATAGGAACATACATATCGATAATTACCTTAAATGTAAATGGATTAAATGCTCCCACCAAAAGACACAGACTGGCTGAATGGATACAAAAACAAGACCCATATATATGCTGTCTACAAGAGACCCACTTCAGACCTAGAGACACATACAGACTGAAAGTGAGGGAATGCAAAAAGATATTCCATGCAAATGGAAATCAAAACAAAGTTGGAGTAGCAATTCTCATATCAGACAAAATAGACTTTAAAATAAAGACTATTACAAGAGACAAAGAAGGACACTATATAATGATCAAGGGATCGATCCAAGGAGAAGGTATAACAATTGTAAATATTTATGCTCCCAACATAGGAGCACCTCAATACATAAGGAAAATACTAACAGCCATAAAAGGGGAAATCGACAGCAGCACAATCATAGTAGCGGACTTTAACACCCCACTTTCACCAATGGACAGATCATCCAAAATGAAAATAAATAAGGAAACACAAGCTTTAAATGATACATTAAACAAGATGGACTTAATTGATATTTATAGGACATTCCACCCAAAAACAACAGAATACACATTTTTCTCAAGTGCTCATGGAACATTCTCCAGGATAGATCATATCTTGGGCCACAAATCAAGCCTTGGTAAATTTAAGAAAATTGAAATCGTATCAAGTATCTTTTCTGACCACAATGCTATGAGACTAGATATCAATTACAGGAAAAGATCTGTAAAAAATACAAAGACATGGAGGCTACACAATACACTACTTAATAACGAAGTGATTACTGAAGAAATCAAAGGGGAAATCAAAAAATACCTAGAAACAAATGACAATGGAGACACGATGACCAAAAACATATGGGACGCAGCAAAAGCAGTGCTAAGAGGGAAGTTTATAGCAATACAAGCCTACCTCAAGAAACAGGAAACATCTCGAATAAACAACCTAACCTTGCACCTGAAGCAATTAGAGAAAGAAGAACAAAAATACCCCAAAGCTAGCAGAAGGAAAGAAATCATAAAGATCAGAGCAGAAATAAATGAAAAAGAAATGAAGGAAACAATAGCCAAAATCAATGAAACTAAAAGCTGGTTCTTTGAGAAGATAAACAAAATTGATAAACCATTAGCCAGACTCATCAAGAGAAAAAGGGAGAAGACTCAAATCAATAGAATTAGAAATGAAAAAGGAGAAGTAACCACTGAACACTGCAGAAATACAAACGATCATGAGAGATTACTACAAGCAACTCTATGCCAATAAAATGGACAACCTGGAAGAAATGGACAGATTCTTAGAAATGCACAACCTGCCGAGACTGAACCAGGAAGAAATAGAAAATATGAACAGACCAATCAGAAGCACTGAAATTGAAACTGTGATTAAAAATCTTCCAACACAGAAAAGCCCAGGACCAGATGGCTTCACAGGCGAATTCTATCAAACATTTAGAGAAGAGCTAACACCTATCCTTCTCAAACTCTTCCAAAATATAGCAGAGGGAGGAACACTCCCCAACTCATTCTACGAGGCCACCATCACCCTGATACCAAAACCACACAAAGATGTCACAAAGAAAGAAAACTACAGGCCAATATCACTGATGAACATAGATGCAAAAATCCTCAACAAAATACTAGCAAACAGAATCCAACAGCACATTAAAAGGATCATACACCATGATCAAGTGGGGTTTATCCCAGGAATGCAAGGATTCTTCAATATACGCAAATCAATCAACGTGATACACCATATTAACAAATTGAAGGAGCAAAACCATATGATCATCTCAATAGATGCAGAGAAAGCTTTTGACAAAATTCAACACCCATTTATGATAAAAGCCCTGCAGAAAGTAGGCATAGAGGGAACTTTCCTCAACATAATAAAGGCCATATATGACAAACCCACAGCCAACATTGTCCTCAATGGTGAAAAACTGAAACCATTTCCACTAAGATCAGGAACAAGACAAGGTTGCCCACTCTCACCACTAGTATTCAACATAGTTTTGGAAGTGTTAGCCAGAGCAATCAGAGAAGAAAAAGAAATAAAAGGAATCCAAATCGGAAAAGAAGAAGTAAAGCTGTCACTGTTTGCAGATGACATGATACTATACATAGAGAATCCTAAAGATGCTACCAGAAAACTACTAGAGCTAATCAATAAATTTGGTAAAGTAGCAGGATACAAAATTAATGCACACAAATCTCTTGCATTTCTATACACTAATGATGAAAAATCTGAAAGTGAAGTTAAGAAAACACTCCCATTTACCATTGCAACAAATAGAATAAAATATCTAGGAATAAACCTACCTAAGGAGACAAAAGACCTGTATGCACAAAATTATAAGACACTGATGAAAGAAATTAAAGATGATACAAATGGATGGAGAGATATACCATGTTCTTGGATTGGAAGAATCAACATTGTGAAAACGACTCTGCTACCCAAAGCAATCTAAAGATTCAATGCAATCCCTATCAAACTACCACTGGCATTTTTCACAGAACTAGAACAAAAAATTTCACAATCTGTATGGAAACACAAAAGACCCCGAATAGCCAAAGCAATCTTGAGAACGAAAAATGGAGCTGGAGGAATCAGGCTCCCTGACTTCAGACTATATTACAAAGCTACAGTAATCAAGACAGTTTGGTACTGGCACAAAAACAGAAATATAGGTCAATGGAACAGGATAGAAAGCCCAGAGATAAGCCCACGCACATATGGTCACCTTATCTTTGATAAAGGTGGCAAGCATATACAGTGGAGAAAAGACAGCCTCTTCAATAAGTGGTGCTGGGAAAATTGGACAGGTACATGTAAAAGTATGAAATTAGAACACTCCCTGACACCATACACAAAAATAAACTCAAAATGGATTAAAGACCTAAGTGTAAGGCCAGACACTATCAAACTCTTAGAGGAAAACATAGGCAGAACACTATATGACATAAATCACAGCAAGATCCTTTTTGACCCAGCTCCTAGAGAAATGGAAATAAAAACACAAATAAACAAATGGGACCTAATGAAACTTAAAAGCTTTTGCCCAGCAAAGGAAACCATAAACAAGACCAAAAGACAATCCTCAGAATGGGAGAAAATATTTGCAAATGAAGCAACTGACAAAGGATTAATCTCCAAGATTTACAAGCAGCTCATGCAGCTCAATAACAAAAAAACAAACAACCCAACCCAAAAATGGGCAGAAGAGCTAAATAGACATTTCTCCAAAGAAGATATACAGATTGCCAACAGACACATGAAAGAATGCTCAACATCATTAATCATTAGAGAAATGCAAATCAAAACTACAATGAGGTATCATCTCCCACCGGTCAGAATGGCCATCATCAAAAATCTAGAAACAATAAATGCTGGAGAGGGTGTGGAGAAAAGGGAACACTCTTGCACTGTTGGTGGGAATGTAAATTGATACAGCCACTATGGAGAACAGTATGGAGGTTCCTTAAAAAACTAAAAATAGAACTACCATACAACCCAGCAATCCCACTACTGGGCATATGCCCTGAGAAAACCATAATTCAGAAAGAGTCATGTACCAAAATATTCATTGCAGCTCTGTTTACAATAGCCAGGACATGGAAGCAACCTAGGTGCCCATCATTGGATGAATGGATAAAGAAGATGTGGCACATATATACAATGGAATATTACTCAGCCATAAAAAGAAATGAAATGGAGGTATTTGTAATGAGGTGGATGGAGTTAGAGTGTCATACAGAGTGAAGTAAGTCAGAAAGAGAAAAAGAAATACAGTATGCTAACACATATATATGGAATCTAAGGGAAAAGAAAATGGTCATGAAGAACCTAGTGGCAAGACGGGAATAAAGACACAGACCTACTAGAGAATGGACTTGAGGATATGGGGAGGGAGAGGGGTGAGATGTGACAGGGTGAGAGAGTGTCATGGACATATATACACTACCAAATGTAAAATAGATAGCTAGTTGGAAGCAGCCACATAGCACAGGGAGATCAGCTCAGTGCTTTGTGACCACCTAGAGGGGTGGGATAGGGAGGGTGGGAGGGAGGGAGATGCAAGAGGGAAGAGATATGGGAACATATGTATATGTAGAACTGATTCACTTTGTGATAAAGCAGAAACTAACACACCATTGTAAAGCAATTATACTTCAATAAAGATGTTTAAAAAAAACACATCATACTCTAGCAGAAATAAATTAAAAGATATCAATAATAACAGTGAATATGAAGAAATTATTTAGCCCTCCCAAATGATTTAGTTTGAAAAAAACTACATAAAAATGTTGAAAATCAATGGAGAGAGAAAACTAATCTACGAAACATTGACCTAAGAATGTTGATTCAAAAATTTTAATAACATACAAAAGATACCTTAAAGTAGATTCCTTATAATAAATATATCATCATTGCATATTAATGAATGAGAAAATGCACAAAGAAAATATCTTAATGTAAACTGACAAGAAAGCCTTCAAATACACAAAGCAAAATTCTCAGGATTATTTTACAATAGTTTAGTAAATCCATAATCAACTTCAAAGATTTTTAAATTCGTTTTTATTGTAAGCTAAGAGTTCTTGCTTATAAAAAAATTTAGCAAGGAAATAGAAGAACTGATTACCACAATTAACAACTTCAATATACGTGTACATGTGGCCACTTTACATAAATGGATTACATAACAGATTTCAAAGGAAGCCTCAAGCTATATCAAATAATTGATAGCACATACATAGCACATTACTGTAAATCAATTAAATTTGAAACTGACAATTGAGGTTTTTTCCCCAAACACAAATGTTTACAAACTTACAAAAACATTACTAAGTAACTTATGGGTTAAAGAAAATATCAAAATGGAAATTCCAAATAAATAGAAACAAGTGAAAATGAAAGTACTTGGGATGCAGCTAAAGTCATTTAAAAGTAAATGCATAGCTTTAAATGAGGTATGCATTGACTTCAAGAAGCTGAGAAAATGACATAATATAGTTAAACTGGGTATGAAAAATATAATACTAAAGATATGTAGGAATTCGTGAAATTTAAAGCCAGAAATAATACAAAGAAGCACCACAATTACAAGCAGGTTCTTTGTAAATTAAAAAAAAAAAAATGTATATACTTCTACCAGGATGAATCATTTGTACTTTTTGTCAAAAGTACAAATAAACAGTATTAAGAATTAATAAATAGATATAAAACAAAAAGAATAGAATATTTTTAAAATATGAGAGTAAAATAAAATCTTTACGATGAATTTGAAAACTTACATGAGATAATTTATTGTCTAACAAAATAATAATAATTACCAAAATTGATTTGAGTAGGAATAGAAACTCTTAATAAAACCATGGATATTTATGTAGTTGGACCTGTAAAAAGATATTTTCCTTTAAAAAGAAGGGAAAATACAACTGGAAAAGATAGTTTTGCCAATGAGTTTGAACACAACTTCAAGGCAAAGACAATCCCTCTCTTAAACTCTCTCAGAGAGTTAAAAAAGGAGGGACATACATCCAAATAATTTATCATGAGTGTATAACTTGATTGTAAAACAAACAAAAATATTTGTGTAATAAAAGAAAACTATAGGTAAATATTACCTATTAACATAGATGTAACATTCCTAAAGGAAATTCTAGGAATGTACTTTTGTATAATGGAAAATACATCATAATTAAGTAATATATCTTAGGAATTCATTGACAGAAAAAATTTTTATCTTACTTTCCATAGATGAAAAGAAGGAAAGAAACATGGCTTTTGTAAGAGATATTTTAAAACATTTGAAAAATTCATAACCCACTTATGATTTTAAAAAATCTCAAGTAACAGGGAATAGAGAGAAAAGATTGTAATATTTGAAAAAAATCTTTTCCAATAGCATTCATTATACTTATGGTGACACTCTTTAAATATTTCCATTAAATTGGGGACAATAAAGGGAGGCCCATTATTTTTGCCTCTAAGTCACACTCTACTGGCTGTTCTAGTCAATTCAATAAGAAATATGCATTGAATTTATATTCAATATTAATGATCCAAGAGAACTAGGAAGTATAAAAACCAATAAAATAGGTCAGCGTGTTTGTGGACTGAAAGCCAACACAGAGACATGAATGGACTTATTAGAGTGTAGAAATTATCTTCTTTTTTACAGATAAAAACTCCTAATTAACAATATAAGGTAACTAAGTATAAATTCAACAAAAGATGTATGTGTTTATTATGAAAAAAAATCACAGTTATTAATCAGCATGACAGAAGACTTGAATCATAGAGAAATCCCTTACACATAGAAAGTCTAGTACATTCTTCCTGAACGTAAACTATCAACTACTGTGATGCACCTACCCAAATCAGGATTTTTCTCTTAACTATCCTTTCACTCAGAATGGACATCCCAAGAGACACATTTGTCTTAATAGTAAACTACTTTGTCACCAATGGATAACATCCAGTCAGGAAAAGAAACAAAGGTCAAGGTGGTCAAGGTCAAGGGAGAGGATTCCCCCACAGTGCAGGAAATAGGGGTGCTTTGCTTTTAGAAATTAAAAAAAGACTATAATTACTTTACATTTTATGATCATCATAAGCCAGAAATTAAAACAATTTCAGTGACAAAATTCTCTTCTTCTCTCCAAATAATTTGTTATTCTGAGGTTTAAACTTTGTGCTGTGGTTACTGAGTTATAATAATATATATGAGCTTTTGATTTAGCACATTTGTTATTTCATATCTTTAATAACATTGAACATTAAGGGGAATTTTTTAATTCTCCCTTTAACAGTGGCCTTCAAAACAAGTAGATTTGGTTACATTCGCTTCTAAATATGTTTTTAAGAGTTCAAAATTGTTCCAACTCCCTTCACTTACAATTCATGACTATGACCCACAGTGGTACCACAGTGATAATAAAAATGAAGAATCAGAACTTGAGTTACTTCAATTTGTCTAAGTGACTACTTGGAGATGTTATCTGTTTAAACTGCTTACAGAGACATCTAAAAGTCAGTCAGATCACTCTCTTTGTTAGATATTTTATTTTTAATTTTTAAATTTTTAATGCAATTTTTAAAGGTTACTTTTCATTTACAGTTATTACAAAATATTGGCTATATTCCCTGTGTTGTACAATACATACTTGAGCCTATCTTACATCCAGTAATAGTTTGTGTCTCCCACTTCCCCACTCCTATATTGCCCGTCAACACTGGTAACCACTAGTGTGTTCTCTATATCTGTGTCTATTTCTTTTTTTGTTATATTCACTAGTTTGTTGTATTTTTTTTAGATTCCACGCGTAAGTGATATCATACAGTATTTGTCTTTTTCTGTTTGACTTATTTCACTTAGCATAAGAGTCTCCAAGTCCATCCATGTCGCTGAAAATGGCAAAATCTCATTTTTTTCTATGGTTGAGTAGCATTCCATTGTATATATGTACTGCATCTACTTTATCCATTCATCTGTTGATAGACACGTAGGTTGCATATCTTGGCAATTGTAAATAATGCTGCTATGAACATTGGGTGCATGTATCTTTTTGAATTAGTGTTTGCATTTTTTTCACATAGGTACCCAGGAGTTGAATTGCTGGGTCATACAGTAGTTCTATTTTTAGTATTTTGAGAAACCTCCATAGTGTTTTCCAAAGTGGCTACATTTTGGAAACTTACATTCCCAAAAACAGTGTACAAGGGTTCCCTTTTCTCCATACCCTCACCAATATTTGTTATTTGTGTTCTTTTTTGATGATAGCCATTCCGGCAGGAGTGAGGTGATAAAACCACAATCTCATTGTGGTTTTGATTTGCAATTCTCTGATGATTATTGATGCTGAAGCATATTTTCATGTGCCTGTTGGCCATCTGCATTTCCTCTTTGGAAAAATGTCTATACGGTTTTTCTGACCATATTGTAATTGGGTTTTTTTAATGTTGAGTTGTATGAGCTGTTTATATATGTTGGACATTAATCCCGTATTGGTCATATTACTTGCAAATATTTCCTCCCATTCAGAGGGTTGTCTTTTCAATTTGTCAATGGTTTCCTTTGCTGTGCAAAAGCCTTTAAGTTTAATTACGTTCCATTTGTTTATTTTTGCTTTTATTTCCTTTATTTTAGGAGACAGATCCAAAAAAAATATTGCTAGGATTTATGTCAAAGAGTGTTCTCCCTATGTTTACCACTAGGAGTTGTATACTATCCAGTCTTACATTTAGGTCTTTAATCCATTTTGAGTTTATTTTTGTGTATGCTGTTAGAGAATATTCTAATTCCATTATTTTACATGTAGCTGTCCAGTTTTCACAGCACAAAGTATTGAAGAGACTGTATTTTCTCCATTGTATATTCTTGCCTCCACTGTCATAGATTAATGGAGCATAAGTGCATGGGTTTATTTCTGGGTTTTCTACCCTGTTCCATTGATCTATGTGTCTGTTTTTGTGCAAGCACCATAATGTTTTGATTACTGTAGCTTTGTAGTATAGTCTGAAGTCAGGGGGGCATGATTCCCTCCAGCTCTGTTCTTTATCAAGATTGTTTTGGATATGTGAGGTCTCTTTTTTGTTCCCATTTAAAATTTAAAATTATTTCCTCTGGTTCTGAGAATAAAAAAGCCTTTGGTATTTTGATATGTATTGCATTGAATCTGTAGATGCCTGGGGTAGTATGGTCATTTTAACAACATTGATTCTTCCAATCCAAGAACGTGGTATATCTTTCCATCTGTTTGTGTTGTCTTCCATTTCTTTCATCAGTGTCTTATAGTTTTTGTAGTACAGGTTTTTGCCTCCTTAGGTGGGTTTATTCCTAGGTTTTTTATTCTTTTTGATGCAATCATAAATGGGATTGTTTCCTAATTTCTCTTTATGATATCTCATTGTTAGTGTACAGAACTGCAAGAGTTTTCTATGTATTAATTTTGTATCCTGTCAATTTACTAATTTATTGATGAGCTCTGGTAGTTTTCTGTTGGCTTCTTTAGGATTTTCTATGTATAATATTATGCCATCTGCAAACAGTGACATTTTTACTTCTTCCACTCCAATTTGGATTCCTTTTATTCCTTTTTCTTCTCTGACTGCTGTGGCTAAGACTTCCAAAACTATGTTGAATGAAAGTGGCAAGAGTGGGCAGCCTTGTCTTCTTCCTGATCTCTTAGGGAATGCTTTCATCTTTTCATCATTGAATATGATGTTAGCTGTGGGTTTGTCATATATGCCCTTTATTATGTTGAGGTATGTTTCCTCTATGCTCACTTTCTGAAGAGTTTTTATCACAGATGGATGTTAAATTTTACCAAAAGCTTTTTCTGCATCTATTGAGATGATCATATGGTTTTTATTCTTCAGTTTGTTAATGTGGTGTATCACACTGATTGATTCGTGGATACTGAAAAAACCTTGCCTCCCTGGGATAAATGCCACTTGATCATGGTGTATGATCCTTTTAATGTATTGTTGGATTCAGTGTGCAAGTATATTGTTGAGGATTTTTGTATCTATGTTCATCAGTGACATTGGCCTGTACTTTTCTTTTTTATATCTTTGTCTGGTTTGGGTATCAGTGTGATTCTTGTTTCATAGCATGAGTTTGGATGTGTTCCTTCCTCTGCAGTCTTCTGGAATAGTTTCACAAGGATAGATATTAACTCTTCTCTAAATATTTGGTAGAATTCACCTGTGAAGCCACCTGGTCCTTGACTTTTCTTTGTTGGGAGTTTTTATACTACTGATTTATTTTCATTACTGGTAATTTTTCTGTTTATATTTTATATTTCTTCCTGGTTCCTTCTTGGGAGATTGTACCCTTCTTTGAAGTTGTCTATTTATTCTAGGTTGTCCATTTTATTGGTGTATTGTTAATTGAGGTAGCCTCTTATGATTCTTCATATTTCTATGGTGTTGGATGTCACTTTGCCTTTTCCATTTCTGATTTCATTCATTTGGGCCCTCTTCCTTTCTTTCTTTATGAGTCTGACTACAGTTTTATCAATTTTGTTTATCTTTTCAAAGAACCAGATTTTAGTTTCATTGATTTTTTTCTATTTTTTTAGTCTCTATTTCATTTATTTCTGCTCTGATCTTTATGATTTCTTTCCTTCTACTAACTTTGGGTTTTGTTTGTTTTTCATTTTTTAGTTCCTTCAAGGTTAGGTTGTTTGAGGTTTTTCTTTTTTCTTGAGATAAGCCTGTATTGCTATAAACTGCCCTCTTAGAACTGCTTTTGCTACATCCCATAAGTTTTAGAATGTTGTGTTTTCATTTTCATTTGTCTATAGGTACCCTTTTATTTCCTTTTTTATTTCTTCATTGATCCATTGGTTGTTTAGTAGCATATTGTTTAGTCTCCACATGTTTGTACTTTTTTTTTAAACATCTTTATTAGAGTATAATTGCTTCACAATGGTGTGTTAGTTTCTGCTTTACAACAAAGTGAATCAGCTATACATATACATATATCCCCATATCTCCTCCCTCTTGTGTCTCCCTCTCCCCCTCCCTATCCCACCCCTTTAGGTGGTCACAAGTCACCGAGCTGATCTCCTTGTGCTATGTGGCTGCTTCCCACTAGCTATCTATTTTACATTTCATGTGTTTGTACTTTTTACATCTTTTTTCTTGTTGTTGATTTCTAGTCTCCTATAATGGTTGTCATAAAAAATGCTTGACATGATTTCAATTTTCTTAAATTTACTGAGACATGTATTTTGGTCTAGCATGTGATCTATCCTGGAGAATGTTCCTGGAGAAAAAAGTGTGTATTCTGCTGCTTTTAGATGGAATGCTCTATATATAC
The DNA here is from genome assembly GCF_028564815.1 of Eubalaena glacialis. Taxonomy (NCBI): domain Eukaryota; kingdom Metazoa; phylum Chordata; class Mammalia; order Artiodactyla; family Balaenidae; genus Eubalaena; species Eubalaena glacialis. The sequence continues at coordinate 31,041,837 of NC_083730.1, forward strand.
CAATTAAGTTCATTTGGTCTAATGTGTCATTTAAGGCCTTTGTTTTCTTATTGATTTTCTGTCTGGGTGATCTGTCCATTGATGAAAGTGGGGTGTTAAAATCTCCTACTATTATTGTGTTACTGTTGATTTCTCCTTTTATGTCTGTTAGTATTGAGGTGCACCTATGTTGGGTGCATATATATTTCTAATTGTTATATCTTCTTCTTGGATTGATCCCTTGATCATTATGTAGTGTCCTTCTTCATTTCTTGTAACAGTATTTTAAAGTCTATGTTGTCTGATATAAGTATTTCTACTCCAACTTTTTTTAAATTTTCACTTGCTTAGAATATCTTTTTCCATCCCCTCACTTTCAGTCAATATATGTCCCTAGATCTGAAGTGGGCCTTTTGTAGACAGCATATACATGTGTCTTGTTTTTATATCCATTCAGCCAGTGTATATCTTTTGATTGGAGCATTTAATCCATTTACATTTAAGGTAATTATTGATATGTATGTTCTTATTGCTATTTTGGTTTTGTAGGTTTTTTTTTCTTCCCTTGTTTTTTTTCTCTCTCTCTCTTGTGATTTCATGACTATCATTAGTGTTGCGTTTGGATTACTTCTTATTTTTTGTGTGTGTGTATCTATTGTAGATTTTTGATTTGTGGTTACCATGAGATTTATATATAGCAGTCTATATATATGCATATGCAAGACTGTTTTAAATTGCTGTTCTCTTAATGTCGAATGCATTTCTACATTTGTACCATCCTCTTCTCATGATTGCTGGTTTTGATATCATATTTGTGTGTGGATGATTTCCTACCTTTACTGTATGCTTGCCTTTTGAAATACATTTTAAAAACCCTGCATTTGTACTCTCCTCCTCTCATGATTATTCTTTTTGATATCATATTTTACAAATAATTGTTTTGTGTAACCCTTAACTGCTTATTATGCATATTGATGATTTTAGTACTTTTGTCTTTTACTTCGCTAGCAACTCTGTGTGTGAATGATTTCATACCTTTACTGTATGTTTGTCTTTACCAGTGAGCTTTATTATGTTATACTTTTCTTGTTTCTACTTGTGGCCTTTTCTTCTTTTGCCTAGAGAAGTTCCTTGAACATTTTTTGTAAAGCTGATTTGGTGGTGCTGAACTCTTTTAGCTTTTGCTTGTCAGTAAAGCTTTTGATTTCTCCATTAAATATGAAGGAGAGCTTTGCTGGGTAAAGTACTCTTGGCTGTAGGATTTTCCCTTTCTCTTCACTTTAAATATATCATGCCACACCCTTCTGGCCTGCAGAGTTTCTGCTGAAAAATCAACTGATAGCTTTATGGGAGTTTCCTTTTATGTTATTTGTTAATTAACACATGCTGCTTTAGTATTCTCTCTTTATCTTTAAATTTTGTCATTTTTATTATAATACTTCTTGGTGTGTTCCTCTTTTGGTTAATCCTGTATGGAACTCTCTACCCTTCCTGGACTTGGGTCACTTTTCCTTTCCCAGGTTAGGGAAGTTTTCAGCTATTATGTCTTCAAATATTTTCTCAGACTCTCTTTCTCTTCTCCTTCTTGGACTCCTATAATATGATTATTATTGTGTTTGATGTGTGCCAGAGGTCTCTTAATCTGTCCTCTTTTCTTCTCATTCTTTTTTCCTATTTATTTTCAGTGACAGTGATTTCCACTACTCAGTTTTCCAGCTCACTGATCCATTCCTCTGTATCATTTAGTCTCCTGTTGATTCCTTCTAGAGTATTTTTAATTTCAGTTATTATATTGTTCATCTCTGTTTGGTTGTTCCTTATGTTTTCTAACTTTTGTTAAAAACCTCTAACATATTCTGTGCATCCATTCTTCTCCCAAGTTCTTTGATCATCTTTCGATCATTATTTTGAACTTTGTCTCAGGTAGCTTTCCTATCTCCATTTCAGTTAGGTCTTCTTCTGGGGTTTTATCTTGTTCCTTTGTCTGGACTGTGTCTCTCTGTGACCTCATTTTATCTAAGTTGCTATTTGTTTTTTGTTTTTTTTTAACATCTTTATTGGAGTATAATTGCTTTACAATGGTGTGTTAGTTACTGCTTTATAACAAAGTGAATCAGTTATACATATAAATATGTCCCCATATCTCTTCCCTCTGCATCTCCCTCCCTCCCAACCTCCCTATACCACCCCTCTAGGTGATCACAAAGCACCGAGCTGATCTCCCTGTGCTATGCAGCTGCTTCCCACTAGCTATCTATTTTACGTTTGGTACTGTATATATGTCCATGCCACTCTCTCATTTTGCCCAGCTTACTCTTCCCACTCACCGTATCCTCAAGTCCATTCTCTAGTAGGTGTGGGTCTTTATTCACGTCTTGCCCCAAGGTTCTTCATGACAATTTTTTTTTTTTTAGATTCCATATATATGTGTTAGCATACGGTATTTGTTTTTCTCTTTCTGACTTACTTCACTCTGTATGACAGACTCTAGGTTCATCCACCTCATTACAAACAATTCAATTTTGTTTCTATTTATGGCTGAGTAATATTCCATTCTATATATGTGCCACATCTTCTTTATCCATTCATCTGTTGATGGACACTTAGGTTGCTTCCATGTCCTGGCTATTGTAAATACAGCTGCAATGAATATTTTGGTACAAGACACTTTTTGAATTATGATTTTCTCAGGGTATATGCCCAGTAGTGGGATTGCTGGGTCGTATGGTAGTTCTATTTTTAGTTTTTTAAGGAACCTCCATACTGTTCTCCATAGTGGCTGTATCAATTTACATTCCCACCAACAGTGCAAGAGAGTTCCCTTTTCTCCACACCGTCTCCAGCATTTATTGTTTGTAGATTTTTTGATGATGGCCATTCTGACCGGTGTGAGATGATATCTCATTGTAGTTTTGATTTGCATTTCTCTAATGATTAATGATGTTGAGCATTCTTTCATGTGTTCGTTGGCAATCTGTATATCTTATTTCGAAAAATGACTATTTAGGTCTTCTGCCCATTTTTGGATTGGGGTTTTTTTTTTTTTTTGATATTCAGCTGCATGAGCTGCTTGTAAAGTTTGGAGATTAATACTTTGTCAGTTGCTTCATTTGCAAATATTTTCTCCCATTCTGAGGGCTGTCTTTTCATCTTGTTTATGGTTTCCTTTGCTGTGCAAAAGCTTTTAAGTTTCATTAGGTCCCATTTGTTTATTTTTGTTTTTATTTCCATTTCTCTAGGAGGTGAGTCAAAAAGGATCTTGCTGTGATTTATGTCATACAGTGTTCTGCCTATGTTTTCCTCAAAGAGTTTGATAGTGTCTGGCCTTACATTTAGGTCTTTAATCCATTTTGAGTTTATTTTTGTGTATGGAGTTAGGGAGTGTTATAATTTCATTCTTTTACATGTAGCTGTCCAGTTTTCCAGCACCACTTATTGAAGACACTGTCTTTTCTCTACTGTATATCCTTGCCTCGTTTATCAAAGATAAGGTGACCATATGTGCGTGGGTTTATCTCTGGGCTTTCTATCCTGTTCCATTGATCTATATTTCTATTTTTGTGCCAGTACCATACTGTCTTGATTACTGTAGCTTTGTAGTATAGTCTGAAGACAGGGAACCTGATTCCTCCAGCTCCGTTTCCTTTCTCAAGATTGCTTTGGCTATTCGGGTTTTTTTGTGTTTCCATACACATTGTGAAATTTTTTGTTCTAGTTCTGTAAAAAATGCCAGTGGTAGCTTGACAGGGATTGCATTGAATCTGTAGATTGCTTTGGGTAGTATTGTCATTTTCACAATATTGATTCTTCCAATCCAAGAACATGGTATATCTCTCCATTGATTTGTATCATCTTTAATTTCTTTCATCAGTGTCTTATAATTTTCTGTATACAGGTCTTTTCTCTCATTAGGTAGGTTTATTCCTAGATATTTTATTCTTTTTGTTGCAATGATAATTGGGAGTGTTTTCTTAATTTCATTCTCAGATTTTTCATCATTTGTGTATAGGAATGCAGGAGATTACTGTGCATTAATTTTGTATCCTGCTACTTTACCAAATTCATTGATTAGCTCTACTCGTTTTCTGGTAGCATCTTTATGATTCTCTATGTATAGTATCATATCATCTGCAAACAGTGACAGCTTTATTTCTTCTTTTCCAATTTGGATTCCTTTTATTTTATTTTTTCTCTAATTGCTGTGGCTAAAACTTCCAAAACTATGTTAAATAATAGTGGTGAGAGTGGGCAACCTTGTCTTGTTCCTGATCTTAGTAGAAATGGTTTCAGTTTTTCACCATTGAGGACAATGTTGGCTGTGGGTTTGTCATATATGGCCTTTATTATGTTGAGGAAAGTTCCCTCTATGCTTACTTTCTGGAGAATTTTTATCATAAATGTGTGTTGAATTTTTTCAAAAGCTTTCTCTACATCTATTGAGATGATCATATGGTTTTGCTCCTTCAATTTGTTAATATGGTGTATCACATTGATTGATTTGCATATATTGAAGAATGCTTGCATTCCTGGGATAAACCCCACTTGATCATAATGTATGATCCTTTTAAAGTGCTGTTGGATTTTGTTTGCTAGTATATTATTGAGGATTTTTACATCTATGTTCATCAGTAATATTGGCCTGTAGTTTTCCTTCTTTGTGACATCTTTGTATGGTTTTGGTATCAATGATGGTGGTCTCGTAGAATGAGTTTGGGAGTGTTCCTCCCTCTGCTATATTTTGGAAGAGTTTGAGAAGGATAGGTGTTAGCTCTTCTCTAAAGGTTTGATAGAATTCGCCCTTGAAGCCATCTTGTCCTGGACTTTTGTTTGTGGAAGATTTTTAATCACAGTTTCAATTTCAGTGTTTGTGATTGGTCTATTCATATTTTCTCTTTCTTCCTGGTTCAGTCTCAGAAGGTTGTGCATTTCTATGAATTTGTCCATTTCTTCCAGGTTGTCCATTGTATTGGCATATAGTTGCTTATAGTAATCTCTCATGATCCTTTGTATTTCTGAAGTGTCACTTGTTACTTCTTTTTCATTTCTAATTCTATTTATTTGAGTCTTCTCCCTTTTTTTCTTGATGAGTCTGGCTAATGGTTTATCAATTTTTTTTATCTTCTCAAAGAACTGGCTTTTAGTTTTATTGATCTTTGCTGTCATTTCCTTCATTTCTTTTTCATTTATTTCTGATCTGATCTTTATGATTTCTTTCCTTCTGCTAACTTTGGGGGTTTTTTGTTCTTTCTCTCATTGCTTTAGGTGTAAGGTTAGGTTGTTTATTTGAGATGTTTCTTGTTTTTTAAGGTAGGATTGTATTGCTATAAACTTCCCTCTTAGAACTGCTTTTGCTGCATCCCGTAGGTTTTGGGTCATTGTGTTTTCATTGCCATTTGTTTCTAGGTTTTTTTTGATTTCCTCTTTGATTCCTTCAGTGATCTCTTGGTTATTAAGTTATGTATTGTTTAGCCTCCATGTGTTTGAATTTTATACAGGTTTTTTCCTGTAATTGATATCTAGTCTCATAGCACTGTGGTCGGAAAAGATACTTGATACTATTTCAATTTTCTTAAATTTACCAAGGCTTGATTTGTGACACAAGATATGATCTATGATGGAAAATGTGTCATGAGCACTTGAGAACGATGTGTATTCTGTTGTTTATGGTTGGAATGTCCTATAAATATCAATTAAGTCCATCTTATTTAATGTATCATTTAGAGATTGTGTTTCCTTATTTATTTTCATTTTGGATGATCTGTCCATTGGTGAAAGTGAGGTGTTAAAGTCCCCACTATGATTGTGTTACTGTCGATTTCCCCTTCTATTGTTGTTAGTATTTTCCTTATGCATAGAGGTGCTCCTATGTTGGGTGTATAAATATTTACAATTGTTATATCTTCTTCTCAGATTGATCCCTTTATCATTATGTAGTGTCCTTCTTTGTTTCTTGTAATTGTCTTTGTTTTAAAGTCTTTTTTGTCTGATATGAGAATTGCTACTGCAGCTTTCTTTTGATTTCCATTTGCATGGAGTATCTTTTTGCATCCCCTCACTTTCAGTCTGTATGTGTCCCTAGGTCTGAATTGGGTCCCTTGTAGACAGCATATATGTGGGTCTTGTTTTTGTATCCATTCAGCCTGTCTATGTGTTTTGGTTGGAGCATTTAATCCATTTACATTTAAGGTAATTATCGATATGTATGTTCCTATTACCATTTTCTTAATTGTTTTGGGTTTGTTATTGTAGGTCTTTTCCTTCTCTTGTGTTTTCTGCCTATAGAAGTTCCTTTAACCTTTGTTGTATAGCTGGTTTGCTGGTACTGTATTCTCTTTGCTTGTCTGTAAAGTTTTAATTTCTCTGCCAAATCTGAATGAGATCCTTGCAGTTTACAGTAATCTTGGTTGTAGGTTTTCTCTTTCGTCACTTTAAATTATGTCCTTCTGACTTGCCACGTTTCTGCTGAAAGTTCAGCTGTTAACCTCATGGGGATTCCCTTGTGTGTTATTTGTTGTTTTTCCCTTGTTGCTTTTAATATTTTTTCTTTGTATTTAATTTTTGATAGTTTGATTAATATGTGTCTTGGAGTGTTTTTCCTTGGATTTATCCTGTATGGGACTCTCTGTGCTCCCTGGACTTGATTAATTATTTTCTTTCCCATATTAGGGAGGGTTTCAACTATAATCTCTTCATATATTTTCTCAGTCACTTTCTTTTTCTCTTCTTCTTCTGGGACCCCTATAATTCGAAATTTGGTGCATTTAATATTGTCCCAGAGGTCTCTGAGACTGTCCTCAAATCTTTTCATTCTTTTTTCTTTATTCTGCTCTGCAGTAGTTATTTCCACTATTTTATCTTCCAAGTCACTTATCCTTTCTTCTGCCTCAGTTATTCTGCTATTGATCCCTTCTAGAGAATTTTTAATTTCATTTACTGTGATGTTCATCTCTGTTTGTTTGCTGTTTAGTTCTCCTATGTCCTTGTTAAACGTTTCTTGCATTTTGTCTATTCTATTTCCAAGATTTTGGATCATCTTTAGTATCATTTTTCTGAATTCTTTTTCAGGTATACTGCCTATTTCCTCTTCATTTGTTAGGTCTGGTGGGTTTTTGCCTTGCTCCTTCATTTGCTGTGTGTTTCTCTGTCTTCTTGTTTTGCTTCACTTACTGTGTTTTGGGGTCTCCTTTTCACAGGCTGCAGGTTCGTAGTTCCCATTGTTTTTGGTGTCTGTCCCCTGTGGCTAAGTTTGGTTCAGTGGGTTGTGTAGGCTTCCTGGTCGAGGGGAATAGTGCCTGTGTTCTGGTGGATGAGGCTGGATCTTATCTTTCTGGTGAACAGGTCAACGTCTGGTGGTGTGTTTTGGGTGTCTGTGGCCTTATTATGATTTTAGGTAGCCTCTCTGCTAATGGATGGGATTTTGTTCCTGTCTTCCTAGTTGTTTGGCTTAGGGTGTCCAGCACTGTAGTTTTCTGGTTGTTGAGTGGAGCTGGGTCTTGGCTTTGAGGTGAAAATCTCTGGGAGATTTTCGCCATTTCATATTACATAGAGCTGGGAGGTCTCTTGTGGACCACTGTCCTGAACTTGGTTCTCCCCCCTCAGAGGCACAGCCCTGGTGCCTGGCTGGAGCACCAAGAGCCTGTCATCTACAGGCTCAGAATAAAAGGGAGGAAAAAAAGAAAGAAAGAAGGAAGAAGATAAAATAAATTTATTAAAATAAAAAATTAAAGATAATTATTAAAGAACATTTTTTAATAATAAAAAAAGAAAGAAAGAAGAGAGCAGCCAAACCAAAAAAACAAATCCATCAATGAGAACAAGTGGTAACAACTATACTAAAAATACAAAAAATTAAAAAAAAAAGGACAGACAAAACCCTAGGACAAATGGTAAAAGCAAATCTATACAGACAAAATCACACACAGAATCATATGCACACACACTCACAAAAAGACAAAAAGGGAAAAAAACATATATATATCGTTCCTCCCAAAGTCCACCTCCTCAATTTGGGATGATTCATTGTCTATTCAGGTATTCCACAGATGCAGGGTACATCAAGTTGATTGTGGAGATTTAATCCACTGCTCCTCATGCTGCTGGGAGAAATTTCCCTTTCTATTCTTTGTTCACATAGACCTGGGGTTTAGTTTTTTATTTGGCCTCGCCTCTGCATGTAGGTCACCTGAGGGCGTCTGTTCTTCGTTCAGACTGGATGGGGTTAAAGGAGCAGCTGATTCGGGTGCTCTGGCTCACTCAGGCCAGGGGGAGGGAGGGTTACGAAATGCAGGTCGCGCCTGCGGCGGCAGAGGCAGACGTGACGTTGCACCAGCCTGAGGCATGCCATGTGTTCTCCCAGGGAAGTTGTCCCTGGATCATGGGACCCTGGCAGTGCGGGCTGCACAGGCTTCCAGGAGGGGAGGTGTGGATAGAGACCTGTGCTTGCACACAGGCTTCTTGATGGCTGCAGCAGCAGCCTTAGCGTCTCACTCCCGTCCCTGGGGTCCGCGCTGATAGCCGCGGCTGGCTCCCGTCTCTGGAGCTCCTTTAAGCAGTGCTCTTAATTACCTCTCCTCGTGCACCAGGAAACAAAGAGGCAAGAAAAAGTCTCTTGCTTCTTCGGCAGCTCCAGACTTTTTCCCGGACTCCCATCCATCTAGCTGTGACGCACTAGCCCCTTCAGGCTGTGTTCACGCAGCCAACCCCTGTCCTCTCCCTGGGATCTGACCTCTGAAGCCCGAACCTCAGCTCCCAGCCCCCGCCCACCCCAGCAGGTGAGCAGACAAGCCTCTCGGGCTGGTGAGTGCTGGTTGGCACCGATCCTCTGTGCGGAAATCTCTCTGCTTTGCCCTCTGCACCCCTGTTGCTGTGCTCTCCTCCGTGGCTCTGAAGCTTCCCCCCTCCACCACCCGCAGTCTCCGCCTGCGAAGGGGCTTCCTAGTGTGTGGAAGCCTTTCCTCCTTCACAGCTCCCTCCCACTGGTGCAGGTCCCGTCCCTATTCTTTTGTGTCTGTTTTTTCTTTTGCCCTCTCCAGGTACGTGGAGAGTTTCTTGTCTTTTTGGAGGTCTGAGGTATTCTGCCAGTGTTCATTAGGTGTTCTGTAGGAGTTGTTCTGCATGTAGATGTATTTTTGATGTATTTGTGGGGAGGAAGGTGATCTCCACGTCTTACTCTTCTGCCATCTTAAAGCTCCTCTGCTATTTGTTTTTTTATGTATGTGGTAGGTTTGTTACATTTCCCAACCTTGGAGAATTCACCTACTGTAGGAGATGTCTTTGAGTCCCAGTAGTGCACACCCATCTTATCACCTATGCTATATCATCTAGGGATTACCCCTAAGAGGGCTGTGTGTGCCCTTCTGCAGTGGTGTGCTCACTATGTGGGTGGTCTGGTAGACTTTGTTGGCCCCTAACCTGATTTGTTTCTAGGCCCTGCCTTGTGCGGATGTTGTTGGCTGCTGGTTAGCAGGCCCTGGCCACACGGCATTGGGTTACAGAATCCTAGGGACCCTGAGACCAGAGATGGCTCACTGCTGAGCAAAGTCAGGGTCCTGAAGACTCCAGGACTCTTTTTTTTTTTAATTAATTAATTTATTTATTTATTTATTTATGGCTGTGTTGGGTCTTCGTTTCTGTGCGAGGGCTTTCTCTAGTTGCAGCAAGTGGGGGCCACTCTTCATCGTGGTGCACGGGCCTCTTACTATTGCTGCCTCTCTTGTTGCGGAGCACAGGCTCCAGACGCGCAGGATCAGCAATTGTGGCTCACGGGCCTAGTCGCTCCGCGGCATGTGGGATCTTCCCAGACCAGGGCTTGAACCCATGTCCCCTGCATTGGCAGGCAGATTCTCAACCACTGCGCCACCAGGGAAGCCCTGACTGCAGGACTCTTGTTCACCCACTGGTGGGTGAAGCCTGGTCCTGAGGTTAGTGCAGTCACTGGCAGTCAGAGCCAGTTCCTGGAGTCTGGATCCTGGGCCCAGAGATCCCAGAGTTCATTTCAGATCCCTGAGGGTGTGGAATGGCAGTTCCTGACACAGTTGGTTATGGGGGGCTGTGGTGTCCTGATGCTTGCATTGGCCTCCTAGTGGACAGGGCCAGGGCCCAGCTTGTCCCAGTGTAGGGTCTGGCCTTCTGTGGGGGACTAGGTCTAGAGGCCTCAGGATTGTTTTTTTCTTGCATCTAGTGTCTGCCTCCTGGTGGATGAGGCTGGTCTAGTGCAGGCTTCCTGGAGGGAAGAGCTTGTGCCTGTCCACTGGCTGGTGGAGGTGGGTCTTAACTGTCTAGAGAGCAGGGTTGTGTCAAGGGGCATGTCTAGAGGTGGCTGTAGGCTCAGGAAATCTTTCGGTAGCCTGTCTACTGGTGGGTGGGGAAGTGTCCCAGCCCAGTTAGTTGTTTGGCCTGAGGCATCCTAGCACTGGTACTTACTGGCTGTTGGGTGGGACCAGGACTTGGCACTAGTGAGCCAAGATGGAAGACACCAGCAGCAGTGTTCAAGCAGTAGAATTTTTTCAAATATGACAGCCACCAGTTTCTATGTCCCCAGGGTGATCTGCAGCTGCCCCCTACCTCTCCAGAAGACTCTCTAAGACCAGCAGGTAAGTCTGTTGCGTTGTCCTACAAAATTACTGCTTTTGCCTTGGGTCCCAGTGCACATGAGATTTTGTGTGTGCTCTTTAAGGGTGAAGTCTCTACAGTAAGTTTCCCCTACATGTAAATGAGTTCCATTCCAAGAGCATGTTCATAAGTCCAATTTGTTCATAAGTCCAGCAAAGTTAGCCTAGGTATCCAACTAATACAATCAGCTATGTAGTACTGTACTGTAATAGATTTATAATACTTTACACACAAATAATACATAAAAAACAAACACAAAAAATAAAGAAAACATTTTTAATCTTACAGTACAGTACCTTGAAAAGTACAGTAGTACAGTACAACAGCTGGCATACAGGGGCTGGCATCGAGTGAACAGGCAAGAAGAGTTACTGACTGGAGGAGGGAGAGGAGGTGGGAGATGGTAGAGCTGAAGAATCATCAGCAATAGGAGACAGAGGGCAAGCTTCAATTTCACTCACACCTGACATTGATGGCACAGGTTCTACTTCCTTGCTGGATTCAATTCTAACCACTCTCTTGAAAAAACAATCCAGTGATATCTGGTTAGTAGCTCTCTTTTTCTCATCATAGATGACATAGTAGCACTGGATTGCATTCTGAACTGCTACTGCAACCTTCATGTACTGTTCTATGTTTGGGTCCTGTGCCTCAAAAACTAAGTGTCACTTTCTGTGTCATGAACCTCTTCAGTTTTTCCATTACTTCTTCTTCCTCTTGTCTCTCTTTGTCCTTTCTTGGTGCTTGGCACTTCTTAGCAGTGCCAGGTACATCACTGCTGCTACTATGCTTGCTTCTGGAGACATCCTAGCCTTGAAATAAAGATACTGTACTACTCTACTCTATACAGTACTGTACAGTAAAGTACACAAAAGCACAACCACTTATAGAGGATGCATGCATGTGAAAATGTACGCCAGACACACGTGAATTAACTTACATGATTGGACATATGAACACACATTCATATTTTTGAAAGTTCTCAACTTGAAGGTTCATATGTAGGGGACTTACTGTTTTTCCTCTGGTCCTGTGGTGCTCCCAAAATTAAGCCCTGCTGGTTTTCAAAATAAAATGCTCTGAGGGATCATCTTCCTGGTGCAGGACCCACGGGGCTGTGGAGACCAATGTGCGGCTCAGAATTCTCACTCCTGCGGGAGAAACTCTGCAATATAATTGTTCTCCAGTTTGTGGGATTGCCCATCCAGGGGTATGGTATTTGATTATATCATGAGTCTGCTCCTCCTACCCATCTTATTGTGGTTCCTTCTTTATGTCATTAGCTGTAGAAGATCTTTTTCTAGCAGGTTCCACTCTTTTTCATTGATGGTTGTTTTGCAGATAGTTGTGATTTTCTTGTGCTCATGAAAGGAGGTGAGCTCAGAGTCTTTCTACTCTGCCAAATTGGCCAAGCTCTCTTGGATCAGTCTTTAAGATTCATTCAGTAGACTTGAAATTTCAGGAATTTTTTGTAAAATGAAATTTTTGTGGAATTCTGCCAAACTTTTGTACACATTTGAGAATTTTCTTACCTTTTTGTGTATTTCTTGTTCCATGTAAAATAAATTTTAAAAATTAGAGTTAAAGAAAAAGTGATTTTATCAACTACGAACAAAAATAGAGTAACAAATCTGGCTTCATTGTCTATTGAACATGAATAGAAGAAAAAATTCTACAATGTCATGACATACTTACAAGACTTAAGACTCAAAAACAGAAACTCTAATGTTCTTATTCTTCACTGAGACCAATATATAGGTATAAATGTTTTATCTCTTTTAAAGACTATACATTAATGTAGTTCAAAAAGTATTGATTCATTACTTTTCCCCATTTTGATGTCTGTAATATTTATTTATTTTATATACATTTGGTTCATTTTATTTTATATACATTTGGTTAACTTTCATCATCAAGATTATATACACATAGATCAATAGAAATGTTTTTCACTGGCCACAATTTTTCTGGCCATTAATATTATTTATTTTATTTCATGATCATCGCTAAAATTAATTTGGTATATAATAAGAAAGAAGTCTTAAAAATTAGCTTCTGCACGTGCCAACCACATAGTTTCTCTCCCTGGAATTGTTTTATTTGGACTTCAAATTCCAGTTCTCATATCAAATGGAGTATATGTACATTCATGACAGACTAAGGAGGAGGAATTCTTTTCTCTGTGTACAGTTAATGAAAACCAGTATTCAGACAGATGAACTGAGAGAAGTGACTTGGGTTCTTTATGCCTTTTCAGTTTTTTATTCCAAGTATTGTTTGAGACTTTTTTCCATATTGCTGTTAAAAATAATATATTCCCTCATTTATTGCTAAAGAGAGCTGACTATGGATTCTATTTCATGGGACCAAAACGACCAAAGATATTTGAACTCCATATCCTTAAAAATTCAGAGAATGGGGAGTGTATCTTAGCAAGTGGGGAAAGGGAACTGCAAGGGTGGGTTTGTACTTGGGGGCTGGGGAAAGAAGTGGCTGGGATGAGGAAACTGTACTGTGTTTGTTCCCTTGCCAGTTCCTCCATGACTTATATCTATCTCCAAAAAAGAAGAGTTGATTTTTACAAGGAACTATGTAGCACATTGAGTCCTTTGCAGTTATGATTTGGAAGCCAGCTGACAAAGTGAGATTTGATCTTGCAATATTTTAGCCTATTTGGGAAGACACAACTAAATATTTGGTATAATACTGTTGCCGAAATCTTGGCTTCTGTACACAGGTGCTGAATAAAAATATGGAGACAGAATTTAGGAGGAAAGAGAAAAAGTGGCTTTAATTCTTTGCTAAGCAAGGAGGGAACACAGCGGGCTAGCACCTCCAAAAAAACTGTGCCCCCTTCCCTGGGGAATTGAGAGAGGTTATATAGCTGGGGCTCGTGGTCTATGGTAGGTGATAAGGCTCAAATTAATGAAGGTCTTGTATTCTTCCTGCATTACTGCAAAACAGTCACAGCTGGCATCAGGCAGCCTGGTAATTGTGTCCATTTGTCTCTGGGTTGTTGACCTGTGACCTTTTGTTTCTGAAATGCAAATGCTACAAGGGGGTGCAGGATATAATTCACATAGTGTCAAAGAGTGATGGGTTAGCTTTGTGAAGTACAAATCTAGTTACAGACACTACAGATTAGTAACAGTTAAAATAAAACTAGGAAGGATTAACTCTTTCAGGCCAGTTTATGTTTCTTCTCTAGCCTGTTCACTCTTCCCTTGTTTTCTTTGTTTATCAGAAAAATCTCATTTCTATTTTTGCTGCAATACCTTCGGGCATTTCCCATTTTCAATGATTAATATTCGTCTTTACGTCTAGCTGTCTATACATTAATTCGCTGGCAAATACAGGCACATTGAGTTGTCATTATATGTGATAAAATATGAATCTAGGGTAACACATTGCTGTTTTCCCTCATGGTTTACATTGTTCATAAAAATCATAAACTCTTCCCCAGCAATAGCGCTTTAAGCTGTGATTAGTAAACAGCTAACCTGACTTTCTTCTTAAACACAGTACACAAATTTAAAGGCATAAATATTGTTTTTCAAAACTTGCATCGTTATATTTGATCCCTTACTGACAGGGGGACAAAGGATCTCTATTTCTGGGTTTTTAGCTATCTTGTCAGAGAAGAAAATACATTCATTGCACTGGGGTGTTGTCTATTTTTTAGAGATAATGAAATCAGAAATAACTAATGATTGACTAAAGTTACTTTTATTAGAATACATGACTGAATATACAAGGACCAAATTCCAAACACACTGACGTTTCTTCTACATTATTGTTCTTCTCAAGAGTAATATTATGTCAGCCATTTTTCTTAGTTCACTTAACAATAAGAAAAATAAATATCATTTGGTCAGTCATGTCAGTCAAAATGTGTGAATGAAGCAAGCTAGTATCCAATGTTTACAGAAGTAAAAACCAATATTGACTCCAACTTTTACCCTTGAAAATGTATAATTTTGATGAAGGTAAAATTTAGCGTCTTTAATCTCTCAGTTAAATCTGCTGTGTTTCACTGCCCTGCTTCTTTCAGGCCCAGAATCATTTGGTCAGTGTTTTGTCATTGTGAAGTTAAGATAGAGCATTACTATCTTCATGAAAGTTCCATGTGTTCTAAGTATTTTGTGTCTAATATTTGCTTGTAGAATGAAATGTCATTTTCTAAAATAAGATTGAAGGAGACTGGAAGGGGAATTTTGGGAAGCACTAATTTTCTTGATGTCCTTAGCTATTGTCTATTCTACTTATATGTGAGGTTTGACTTGAATTAGAACCTTTAGTGATGCCAGGGGTATAGAACAAGCAAGTCATACCATGCTATCACAATAATAGCATAGAAAGGAACAGATAAAGGCATTGTAACTGTAATCTAAAAATCAGTGTCAAATAATGAAAACAATTTAGAAAAGAAAGCTATAAACATCTTGGTTTCTTCTAGTGAAAATCCACTCCCTTCTTCAAGCCCTTATTGTATGTACTGCGCCTGACACACAGACGACTGCTCAGATTTGATTTTAAGAACACGGAGGTGATCTCTGCAACTTCAAACATTTCATTCTGTTTTGACATCTGAAGTTTTCATCATCTCACTTAATTCTTAAATTATAAATCCTTGTGCCTAATGGGTTTTAATAGTTAATTATAAGAAAATAAATATTAATCTCAATTTAACTATTCTTCTTCTAAATGAAAATGAAGGAAGATAAAGCTAAAAGTTTAAGCTGAAAAAAATCTAGAGCTTGGGTCACTGATAGAATTGGAATAGTGTGTGTGTGTGTTGGGGGGTAGTTCTTGAGGGAATGAAAGAAATCGGTCGGGGGTACTCTCTTAATTTTCTTGGGTGGATGGAGTCACAGGAAAGAGAAGACAACCAAAATGCATATGAGAGATTGCTTAATAATTTTATTCAAGAGATGGCTTTGTGTAGTCCGTCTGGATTTCTTTTGAACTAAAGATATATGTACGGATCACAGAACTATCTGGTTAATTTGCTTCCCACGTAAATAAATGAATGAATGAATGAATGAACAAATAAATAAATAAATAAATAAGTTGTTTATTCTTTGAAGACACTGGAAAACTCATTTACTTTATTCATTCACACACCCTTTTCAAAGTATTATCTGAACATTTTTGGCAGCACCAAGGAGCTGTTTTGAGCTAAACATACTGAGAGGTCAGGCTCCCCACACTTAAGGACACCCAAGGATAAGGAAATTCATGCTAACATGATTTTATTTCTAAATCAGTTAAAAGTCATAAATTTTATTTCAGAGTGAAAACTTATTTTTTAGATCAGGAAATAAAATTCCTGGAAATATAACTATGTTGCTTGTTTGGGAAAACATCATGTCTTCACAGAAATTTAGAGACCTTTCTTCTTTCAACCTTAATCGTATTTCCCAAATCAAATTATTTTGTATCACAAGATGAGATTTTACTTTGTTTCTCTTGAAAGAGACATATATATTCCACCAGGATTCTTAATAAGCAGATGGCACAATGTGTTGGAGATTGGGAAAAAATCCCTATGCCAAAATATCTCTCTATGGCTTAAATCATTCCCAAAAAATTTGATCAATATAACCAGTTGCTTGAAGACATTGTATTTAATATAAATTTCAATAAAATAATAATATGCAAGGTATTAGTAAACTATAACCCATAGCTTTGTGGAAATTATCAAATTCTTTCCAAAATAACACTAGGCTTACGTGAGTTTAGAATAAAGAATAGGGTCAGTTTTGGAATGAAGGAGTGGATTAAGAGGAAGTCAGCTCCCTTTCCCCCCATAAACTTTATTGACTCTGTACCATCCACCTGAATAACACACTGTTTATTTTCAAACAGGCCTCTTTTGCCCTCAAATAAGTTTATAAGTCCCAGCTTCTCATCCCAAACAGATTTCTGCTTCTACTTAAAGTAGAAGGCTACCGAAGACCTGCTGAGTTTAGTTGAGATGAGCTTCCTCAGCAACCATGCCCTTCACAGCCAGGCTTTCAAAGAGGTGGTCGATTGTGCTTGGGTCTAGATGAGTAAGAGTAGAAACATCCTAAAATTGAACACCCAGGAAGCCTAAGAGATCATTGTCATTTTGCCTATTGCTGTTCTAGAAATTTACCTCCAGTGTCCTGATGTTTCTTGTGCTTGCCACTTATGCTCACTCTGAAAGCATCTTAACTGAGGATTTAAAATAATTCTGAGAATTTATCCCATCTCATCTATTTTTTTTTTGAAATAAGAACTTTATTGCCATCTCATCTTTTAATTTGATTTATATTTCACTTCCATAAAAACTATGTTTTGAAAAGTCAGCAATGGCTCTCTATAACATGTCTATTTCTCAGTCCATGTTCTCTTCCAAGGGATGACAAACTAAGGATTCCTTCCTTCTGAATATTTTTTTCTCTTTATTTATAAAAATGTTTATTCAACAGCAATTTATTGAAACTTGTCTAGTTTCTAATCTTGAATTTAAGTACAAAGATAACCTCACACTTTGTGGTTACACTCTGCTACCTTGTTTCTTACCATTTAAATTTCTCCATTGCCTGTTTTCACACAAAATTTCTTTAAATATTTTCAAGCTTCTATCATAGTTCCCTTATTTTTTTTTTAAAGCTAGGCTCCCTAATTCCTTTTATTGTATCTTTCTAAAAACTTTTTTATTGAAGTATAGTTGGTTTACAATGATGTGTTCGTTTCTGGTATAAAGTGATTCAGTTGTATATAAATCAATCAATCAATCAATAAGAATATATATATATATATATATATGTATGTATATATGAATTCTTTTCCAGATTCTTTTCCATTATATGTTATTACAATGTATTGAATATAGTTCCCTGCGCTATAGAGTAAATACTTGTTGCATATATGTTTTATGTGTATTAGGTTGTATCTGCTAATCCCATGCTCCTAATTTATCCATCCCCACCATTACCTTTGGTAAGTATAAATTTGTTTTCTATGTCTGTGAGTTTCTTTCTGTTTTGTAAATAAGTTCATTTGTGTCATTTTTTAAGATTCCAAATACAAGTAGTATCATATAATATTTGTCTTTCTCTGTTTGACTTCACTTAGTATGATAATCTCTAGGTCCATCTATGTTGCTGCAAATGACATTATTTCATTTTTTTTTTAACGCTGAGTAATATCCACTGTATATATATACCACATCTTCTTTATCCAGTCATCTTTCAATGGACAATTAGGTTGCTTCTATGTCTTGGCTGCTGTAAACAGTGCTGCTCTGAATATTGGGGTGCATGTATCTTTTCAAATTATGGCTTTCTCTGGATATATGCTCAGGAGGGAGATTGCTGGATCATATGTTAACTCTATTTTTAGTTTTTTAGGGAACCACCATACTGTTCTTCATAGTGGCTACACCAATTTATGATCCCACCAACAGTGTAGGAGGGTTCCCTTTTCTCCACACCCTCTAAAGCATTTATTATTAGTGAACTTTTTGATGATGGCCATTCT
This sequence comes from Eubalaena glacialis, assembly GCF_028564815.1. Classification (NCBI taxonomy): domain Eukaryota; kingdom Metazoa; phylum Chordata; class Mammalia; order Artiodactyla; family Balaenidae; genus Eubalaena; species Eubalaena glacialis. The sequence goes on from NC_083730.1 coordinate 31,059,936, forward strand.
GACTGGTGCAGAGCGATACCTCGCATTTACACTTCTCTAGTAATTAGCAATGTTGAGCATCTGTTCATCTGCCTATTGGCCATCTGTATGTCTTATTTGAAGAAATGTCTATTTAGGTCTTCTGCTCATTTTTTGATTAGCTTGGTTTTTTGCTTGTTTATTTTGTTTTGTTAATGAACTATATGGGATGTTTGTATATTCTGGAAATTAAGCCCTTGTAGGTAGCATTATTTAAAATATTTTCTCCCATCTCATACCTTGTCTTTTCATTTTGTTTTTGGTTTCATTTGTTGTGCTAAAGCTGATAAATTTGATTAAGTCACATTTCTCTATTTTTGCTTTAATTTATTTTGCTTTAGGGGAATGACCTAAGAAAACGTTGGTACGATTGATGTCAGAGAATGGTTTGCTTATGTTCTCCTCTAGGAGTTTTATACTGTCATGTCTTATAACTAAGTCTTTAAGTCATTATGAGTTTACTTTTGTGTATGGTATGAAGGTATGTTCTGACTTCATTGATTTACATACAGCTGTCCAACTTTCCCAAAACCACTTGCTGAAGAGACTGTCTTTTCCCCATTGTATACTCTTACCTTCTTTATTCAAAATTAATTGACCATAGGTGTGTGAGTTTATTTCTGGGCTCTCTATTCTGTCCAGGTGATCCATATGTCTGGTTTTGTGTCCCTACCATACTGTTTTGATTACAGTAGCTTTGTAGAATTGTCTGAAGTCCAGAAGGGTTACGTTTCCTGCTTTGTTCTGGGTCTTTTATGGTCTTTTTTAAAAAGGTAGTTTATGGTTCCTTATAAATTTTAGGATTATTTATTCTAGTTCTGTGAAAAATGTCATGGGTAATTTGATAGGGATCACATTAAATCTGTAGATTGCTTTGGGTAGTATGGCCTCTTTAACAATATTAATTCTTCCAATCCAAGAGCATGGGTTATCTTTCCATTTCTTTGAATCATCTTCAATTTTCTTTATTAATGTTTTATACTTCTTATCATCACCATATAAGTCTTTCACCTCCTTTGCCAGGTTTATTACTAAGCATTTTAAATGCGATTTTAAAAGGGTTTTTTTTTTTCTTACACTTGCTTTCTGATATTTCACTTTTAGTGTAAAGACATGTAACAAATTTCTGTATGTTACTCTTGTATCCTTCTACTTTTTCTGATTGCTGTGGCCAGGACTTCCTATATTACGTTGAATAGAAGTGGTGAGAGTGGACATCCTTGTCTTGTTTGAGATTTTAATGAGACGGCTTAAAGCTTTTCACCCATAAGTATTATGTTGGCTGTGGGTTTGTCATAAATGGCTTTTATTATGCTGAGATACGTTCCCTTTATACCAACTTGCTGAGAGTTTTTATCATAAATCGATGTTGACTTTTATCAAGTGATTTTTCTGAATTTATTGAGGTGATCATGTGTTTATTGTCTTTTGTTGATGCTGTGTATCACATGAATTAATTTGCATATGTTGAACCATCCTTCTGACCCTGGATGAATCCAACTTGATCATGGTGAACGGTCTTTTTTATGTATTGTTGGATTTGGTTTGCTTATATCTTCTTGAACATTTTTGCATCTATATTCATCAAAATATTGGCCTATAATTTTCTTTTTTGGTAGTGCCTTTGTATAGTTTTGGTATCAGGATGATGGTGGCTTCATAGAATGACTTTGGGAGTAATCCTTTCTCTTCAAACTTTTGGAATAGTTTGAGAAGTATTGGTACAAGTTCTTCTTTGTATGTTTGGTAGAATTATCCAGTGAAGGCATCTGGTCCTGGATTTGGTTTGCAGGGAGTTTTATTTATTTATTTATTTATTTATTTATTTATTTACAGATTCTTTTTCACTTCTAGTCATCAGTCTGTTCAAATTATCTATTTCTTCTTCTTTGTGTGTGTGTGTGTGTGTGTGTGTGTGTGTGTATCTCTGCCTTGTTTCTGTCTTTTTTTAAAAAACATCTTTATTGGAGTATAATTGCTTTGCAATGGTGTGTTAGTTTCTGCTTTATAACAAAGTGAATCAGTTATACATATAAATATGTCCCCATAACTCTTCCCTCTTGCATCTCTCTTCCTCCACCCTCCCTATCTCACCCCTCTAGGTGGTCACAAAGCACCGAGCTGATCTCCCTGTGCTATGTGGCTGCTTCCTACTAGCTATCTATTTTACGTTTGGTAGTGTATATATGTCCATGCCACTCTCTCACTTTGTCCCAGCTTACGCTTCCCCCTCCCAGTATCTTCAAGTCCATTCTCTAGTAGGTCTGTGTCTTTATTCCCGTCTTGCCACTAGGTTCTCATGACCTTTTTTTTTTTTTTAGATTCCATATATATGTGTTAGCATACAGTATTTGTATTTCTCTTTCTGACTTACTTCACTCTGTATGACAGACTCTAGGTTCATCCACCTCACTACAAATAACTCAATTTCGTTCCTTTTTATGGCTGAGTAATATTCCATTGTATATATGTGCCACGTCTTCTTTATCCATTCATCTGTTGATGGACACTTAGGTTGCTTCCATGTCCTGGCTATTGTAAAGAGAGCTTCAATGAACATCTATTTCTTCTTGATTCAGGTTTGGTGGACTGTATATTTCTAGAAACTTGTCCATTTCTTCTAGGTTGTCCAATTTGTTGCCATATAATTGTCCCTAATATTGTCTTAGCATTTTTTGTATTTCTGTAGTGTCAGTAGTTATTTCTTCTCTTTCAATTCTTATTTGTTTATTCGGGTCCTCTCTTTTCTTCTTGCTGAGCTTCACTGGAGGTTTGTTGATCTTGCTTATCCTATCAAAAACAAGCTTTGGTTTTACTGATTTTTTTTCTATTGCTTTTTAAATTTTTTATTTATTTCCTATCTTATCTTTATTATTTCCTTCCTTCTACTGACTCTTGGTTTTGTTTGTTCTTCTTTTTCTAATTCTTTTAGGTTGTAGGTTAAGTTGTTTATTTGAGATTTTTCTTATTTTATGAGGAAGGCTTATATCACAATGAATTTCTCTCTTGGGACTCCTTTCGCTGCATACCATAGATATTGTATGGTTGTGTTTTCATTATCATTTATCTTGAGGTATTTTTAAATTTACTCTTTGATTTCATTGTTGACCTATTAATTTTTTAGTAGCACGTTTTTTACTCTCCATGTAATCGGCTTTTTTTTTGCCTTATTTTTCTTTCTGTGGATGCTTTCTACTTTCATGCCATTGTGGTCAGAAAATATGCTTGAAATAATTTCTATCCACTTAAATTTGTTGAGGCTTGTTTGTGTCCTACTATGTTGTCTATACTAGACAATGTTCCATGTGCACTTGAAAAGAATATGTGTTCTGTATTTTGGATGTAGTGTCCTGTAGATATCAATTAAACCAATTGTTTTATTGTGTCATTTAGGGTCTCTCTTGCTTTGATTTTCTGTGTGGTAGATCTGTCCATTGGTGTCAGTGGTATCTTAAAGTCTCCTACTGTTACTGTATTCCTGTCAATTTCTACCTTATGTCAGTTAATATTTGTTTTATATATTTATTTGCTCTTATATCAGGTGCATATTTGCTAATAAGTGTAATATCTTCTTCTTGTATTGATCCTTTTACCATCGTATAGTGTCCTTATTTATCTTTCTTTATGGCCTTTATTTTAAATTCAATTTTATCTTATATGAGTAGTGCCACATCTCTTCCCTGTCATTTCCATTTTCATGAAATATCTTTTTCCATCACCGCACTTTCAATCTATGTATGTCCTTCACCCTAAAGTGGGTCTATTGTAGGCAGCATTGTAGGTTCTTGTTTTATTATCCAATCTGTCACTGTATGTCTTTTGCTTGGAGCGTTTAGTCCTTTGACATTTAAGGTAATTATTTTTATGTTTGTATTTATTGCCATTTTAAATATTATTTTCCAGTTTTTTTGGTATTCCTTCTTGTTCCTTTCTTTTTATTTTTTAAATATTTTTTTAATTTTTTAACATCTTTATTAGATTATAAATGCTTTACAATGGTGTGTCAGTTTCTGCTTTATAACAAAGTGAATCAGTTATATATATATACATATGTCCCCATATCTCTTCCCTCTTGCATCTTCCTCCCTACCACCCTCCCTATCCCACCCTTCTAGGTGGTCACAAAGCACCGAGCTGATCTCCCTGTGCTATGCAGCTGCTTCCCACTAGCTATCTATTTTACATTTGGTAGTGTATATATGTCCATGCCACTCTCTCTCTTTGTCAGAGCTTACGCTTCCCCCTCCCCATGTCCTCAAGTCCATTCTCTAGTAGCTGTGGGTCTTTATTCCCATCTTGCCCCTAGGTTCTTCATGATCTTTTTTTTTTTTTTAGACTCCATATATATGTGTTAGCATACGGTATTTGTTTTTCTCTTTCTGACTTACTTCACTCTGTATGACAGTCTCCAGGTCCAGCCACCTCATTACAAATAACTCAGTTTCATTCCTTTTTATGGCTGAGCAATATTCCATTGTATATATGTACCACATCTTCTTTATCCATTCAACTGTTGATGGACACTTAGATTGCTTCCCTGTCCTGGCTATTGTAAATGGAGCTGCAATGAATATTTTGGTACAAGACTCTTTTGAATTATGGTTTTCTCAGGGTATATGCCCAGTAGTGGGATGGCTGGGTAGTATGGTAGTACTATTTTTAGTTTTTTAAGGAACCTCCATACTGTTCTCCATAGTGGCTGTACCAATTTACATCCCCACCAACGGTGCAAGAGGGTTCCCTTTTCCCACACCCTCTCCAGCATTTATTATTTGTAGACTTTTTGCTGCTGGCCATTCTGACAGGTGTGAGATGATATCTCATTGTAGTTTTGATTTGCATTTCTCTAATGATTAATGATGTTGAGCATTCTTTCATGTGTTTGTTGGCAATCTGTATATCTTCTTTAGAGAAATGTCTATTTAGGTCTTCTGCCCATTTTTGGATTGGATTGTTTGGTTTTTTGATATTGAGCTTCATGTGTTACTTGTATGTTTTGGAGATAAATCCTTTGTTAGTTGCTTCATTTGCAAATGTTTTCTCCCATTCTGAGGGTTGTCTTTTTGTCTTGTTCATGGTCTCCTTTGCTGTGCAAAAGCTTTTAAGTTTCATTAGGTCCCATTTGTTTATTTTTGGTTTTATTTCCATTACTCTAGGAGGTGGGTCAGAAAGGATCTTGCTGTGATTTATGTCATAGAGTGTTCTACCTATGTTTTCCTCTAAGAGTTTGATGGTGTCTGGCCTTACATTTAGGTCTTTAATCAATTTTGAGTTTATTTTTGTGTTTGATGTTAAGGAGTATTCTAATTTCATTCTTTTACATGTAGCTGTCCAGTTTTCCAAACACCACTTATTGTAGAGGCTCTATTTTCTCCACTGTATATTTTGCCTCCTTTTTCAAAGATAAGGTGACCATATGTGCATGGGCTTATCCCTGGGCTTTGTATCCTGTTCCATTGATTGATATTTCTGTTTTTGTTCCAGTGCCATATTGTCTTGATTACTGTCACTTTGTAGTATAGTCTGAAGTCAGGGACCCTGATTCCTCCAGCTCAGTTTTTCTTTCTCAAGATTGCTTTGGCTATCCGGGGTTTGCTGTGTTTCCATACAAATTGTGAAATTTTCTGTTCCAGTTCCATGAAAAATGCCAGTGGTAGTTTGATAGGGATTGCATTGAATCTGTAGATTGCTTTGGGTAGTAGAGTCATTTTCACAATGTTGATTCTTCCAAACCAAGAACATGGTATATCTCTCCTTCTATTTGTAAATCTCTAATTTCTTTCATCAGTGTCTTATAGTTTTCTCCGTACAGGTGTTTTGCCTCCTTAGGTAAGTTTATTCCTAGATATTTTTTCTTCTTGTTGCAATGGTAAATGGGACTGTTTTCTTAATTTCACTTTCAGATTTTTCATCATTAGTGTATAGAAATGTAAGAGATTTCTGTGCATTAATTTTGTATCCTGCTACTTTACCAAATTCATTGATTAGCTCTAGTAGTTTTCTGGTAGCATCTTTAGGATTCTCTATGTATAGTATCATGTCATCTGCAAACAGTGACAGCTTTACTTCTTCTTTTCCAATTTGGATTCCTTTTATTTCTTTTTCTTCTGTGATTGTGTTGGCTAAGACTTCCAAAACTATGTTGAATAATAGTGGTGAGAGTGGGCAACCTTGTCTTGTTCCTGATCTTAATGGAAATGGTTTCAGTTTTTCACCATTGAGGATGATGTTGGCTGTGGGTTTGTCATATATGGCCTTTATTATGTTGAGGAAAGTTCCCTCTATGCCTACTTTCTGGGGGGTTTTATCATAAATGGGTGTTGAATTTTGTCAAAAGCTTTCTCTGAATCTGTTGAGATGATCATATGGTTTTTCTCCTTCAATATGTTAATATGGTGTATCACATTGATTGATTTGCATATACTGAAGAATCCTTGCATTCCTGGGATAAACCCCACTTGATCATAATGTATGATCCTTTTAATGTGCTGTTCAATTCTGTTTGCTAGTATATTATTGAGGATTTTTGCATCTATGTTCATCAGTGATATTGGCCTGTAGTTTTCCTTCTTTGTGTCATCTTTGTATGGTTTTGGTATCAGAGTGATGGTGGTCCCTTAGAATGAATTTGGGAGTGTTCCTCCCACTGTTATATTTTGGAAGAGTTTGATAAGGATAGGTCTTATCTCTTCTCTAAATGTTTGATAGAATTCGCCCTTGAAGCCATCTGCTCCTGGACTTTTGTTTGTTGGAAGATTTTTAATCACAGTTTTAATTTCAGTACTTGTGATTTGTCTTTTCATATTTTCTCTTTCTTCCTAGTTCAGTCTCGGAGGTTGTGCATTTCTAAGAATCTGTCCATTTCTTCCAGGTTGTTCATTTTATTGGCATAGAGTTGCTTGTAGTAATGTCTCATGATCCTTTGTATTTCTGCAGTGTCAGTTGTTACTTCTCCTTTTTCATTTCTATTTCTATTGATTTGAGTCTTCTCCCTTTTTTCTTGATAAGTCTGGCTAACAGTTTATCAATTTTGTTTACCTTCTCAAAGAACCGGCTTTTAGTTTTATTGATCTTTGCTATTATTTCCTTCATTTCTTTTTCATTTATTTCTGATCTGATCTTTATGATTTCTTTCCTTCTGCTAACTTAGGGGTTTTTTTTTTTTCTTCTTTCTCTAATTGTTTTAGGTGTAAGGTTCATGTGAGATGTTTCTTCTTTCTTAAGGTAGGCTTGTATAATTATAAACTTCCCTCTTAGAACTTCTTTTGCTGCATGCCATAGGTTTTGGGTCTTTGTGCTTTCATTTTCTCTTGTTTCTAGGCATTTTTTTATTTCCTCTTTGATTTCTTCAGTGATCTCTTGTTTATTAAGTAGTGTGTTGTTTAGCCTCCATGTGTTTGTATTTCTTACAGTTTTTTTCCTGTAACTGATATCTAGTCTCATAGCATTGTGGTCGGAAAAGATACTTTATATGATTTCAATTTTCTTAAATTTACCATGGCTTGATTTGTGACCCAAGATATGATCTATGTTGGAGAATGTTCCATGACCACTTGAGAAGTATGTGTATTCTGTTGTTTCTGGGTGGAATGTCCTATAAATATCAATTAGGTCCATCTTGTTTAATGCATCATTTAAAGCTTGTGTTTCCTTGTTTATTTTCATTTTGGATGATCTGTCCATTGGTGAAAGTGGGGTGTTAAAGTCCCCTACTATGATTGTGTTAATGTTGATTTCCCCTTTTATCGCTCTTGGTATTTGCCTTTTGTATTGAGGTGCTCCTATGTTGGGTGCATAAATATTTACAATTGTTAAATCTTCTTCTTGGATTGATCACTTGATCATTATGTAACATCCTTCTTTGTCTCCTGTAATATTCTGTGTTTTAAAGTCTATTTTGTCTGATATGAGAATTGCTACTCCAGCTTTCTTTTGATTTCCATTTTCATGGAATATCTTTTTCCATCCCCTCACTTACAGTCTGTATGTGTCCCTGGGTCTGAAGTGGTTCCCTTGTAGACCACATATATGCGGGTCGTATTTTTGTATCCATTCAACCAGTCTGTGTCTTCTGGTTGGAGCAATTAATCCATTTACATTTAAGGTAATTATCGTTATGTATGTTCCTAATACCATTTTATTAATTGTTTTTGGTTTACTATTGTAGGTCGTTTCCTTCTCTTGTGTTTTCTGCCCAGAGAAATTCCTTTAGCATTTGTTGTAAAACTCGTTTGGTGGTGCTGAATTCTCTTAGCTTTTGCTTGTCTGTAAAGCTTTTAATTTCGCCATCCAATCTGAATGAGATCCTTTCTGGGTAGTGTAATCTTGGTTGTAGGTTTTTCCCTTTCATCACTTTAAATATGTACTGCCACTCCCTTCTGGCTTGCAGAGTTTCTACTGAAAGATCAGCTGTTAACCTTATGGGGATTCCCTTATGTGTTCCTTTTTTTTTTTTTTTTCCCTTGCTGCTGTTAATATTTGTTCTTTGTATTTAATTTTTGATAGCTTGATTAATATGTGTCTTGGCATGTTTCTCCTTGGATTTATCCTATATGGGACTCTCTGTGCTTCCTGGACTTGATTAACTATTTCCTTTTCGATCTTAGGGAAGTTTTCAACTATAATCTCTTCAAGTACTTTCTCAGTCCTTTTCTTTTTCTCTTCTTCTTCTGGGACCCCTATAATTCGAATGTTGGTGCATTTAATGTTGTCCCAGAGGTCTCTGAGACTGTCCTCAATTCTTTTCACTATTTTTCCTTTATTCCGCTCTGCAGTAGTTATTTCTGCTATTTTATCTTCCAGGTCACTTATCCGTCTTTCTGCCTCAGTTATTCTGCTATTGATCCCTTCTAGAGAATTTTTAATTTCATTTATTGTGTTGTTCATCACTGTTTGTTTGCTCTTTAGTTCTTCTATGTCCTTGTTAAATGTTTCTTGTATTTTCTCCATTCTATTTCCAAGGTTTTGGATCATCTTTACTATCATTATTCTGAATTCTTTTTCAGGTAGACTGCCTATTTCCTCTTCATTTGTTAGGTCTGATGGGTTTTTACCTTGCTCCTTCATCTGCTGTGTGTTTCTCTGTCTTCTCATTTTGCTTAACTTACTGTGTTTGGGGTCTCCTTTTCACAGGCTGCAGGTTCGCAGTTCCCATTGTTTTCGGTGTCTGTCCCCAGTGGCTAAGTTTGGTTCAGTGTGTTGTGTAGGCTTCCTGGTGGAGGGGACTAGTGCCAGTGTTCTGGTGGATGAGGCTGGCTCTTTTCTTTCTGGTGGGCAGGTCCACGTCTGGTGGTGTGTATTGGGGTGTCTGTGGCCTTATTATGATTTTAGGCAGCCTCTGTGCTAATGAATGGGGTTGTGTTCCTGTCTTGCCTGCTCTTTGGCATACGGTGTGCTGCACTGTAGCTTGCTGGTCATTGAATGGAGCAGGGTCTTGGCGTTGAGATGGAGATCTCTGGGAGAGTTTTGCCGTTTGATATAACGTGGAGCTGGGAGGTCTCTTGTGGACCTGTGTTCTGAACTTGCCTCTCCCACCTCAGTGGCATAGCCCTGAGCCTGGCTGGAGCACCAAGAGCCTGTCTTCCACACGGCTTGGAATAAAATGGGGGAAAAAAAAAGAAAGAAAGAAAGAAGAAGATAAAATAAAATAAAATAAAATGAAATGAAATAAAAATTAAAATAAAATAACATTATTAAAATAAAAAATAAAAAATAATTATTAAGAAAAAAAATTTAAGTAATAACAAAATAAAAAAACAGACAGAGAGAACCCTAGGACAAATGGTAAAAGCAAAGCTATACAGACAAAATCACACACAGAAGCATACACATACACACTCACAAAACGAGAAAAAGAGGAAAATATATATATTACGTTGCTCCCAAAGTCCACCTCCTCAATCTGGGATGATTTGTTGTCTATTCAGGTATTCCACAGATGCAGGGTACATCAAGTTGATTGTAGAGATTTAATCTGCTGCCCCTGAGGCTGCTTGGAGAAATTTCCCTTTCTCTTCTTTGTTTGCACAGCTCCTGGGGTTCAGCTTTGGATTTGTACCCGCCTCTGTGTGTAGGTCCCCTGAGGGCATCTGTTCTTTGCTCAGACAGGACGGGGTTAAAGGAGCAACTAATTTGGGGGCTTTGGCTCACTCAGGACAGGGGGAGGGAGGGGTACAGATGCAGGGCGTGCCTGCAGTGGCAGAGGCTGGCATGACCTTGCACCAGCCTGAGGCGTGCCATGCGTTCTCCTGGGGAAATTGTCCCTGGATCACAGGACCCTGGCAGTGGTGGGCTGCACAGGCTCCCGGGAGGGTAGGTGTGGCTAGTGACCTGTGCTTCCACACAGGCTGCTTGGTGGCTGCAGCAGCAGCCTTAGCATCCGATGCCCGTCTCTGGGGTCCACGCTGATAGCAGCGGCTCACCCCCGTCTCTGGAGCTCATTTAAGAGGCACTCATAATCTCCTCCCCTCATGCACCAGGAAACAAAGAGGCAAGAAAAAGTCTCTTGTGTCTTCGGCAGCTCCACACTATTTTCTGGACCTTCTCCTGGCTAGCTGTGGTGCACTAGCCCCCTTCAGGCTGTGTTCATGCAGCCAACCCCAGTCCTCTCCCTGGGATCTGACCTCTGAAACCCGAGCCTCAGCCCCCAGCCCCCACCCGTCCTGGCAGGTGAGCAGACAATCCTCTCGAGCTGGTGAGTGCTGGTCGGCACTGATCCTCTGTGTGGGAATCTCTCTGCTTTGCCCTCTGCACCCCTGTTGCTGCGCTCTCCTCTGTGGCTCTGAAGCTCCCCCCTCTCTGCCTCCAGCCGTCTCCGCCTGCGAAGGGGCTTCCTAGCATGTGGAAACATTTCCTCCTTCACAGCTCCCTCCCACTGGTGCAGGTCCCATCCCTATTTTTGTCTCTGTTTTTTCTTTTTTCTTTTATCCTACACAGGTACGTGGGGAGTTTCTTGCCTTTTGGGAGGTCTGAGGTCTTCTGCCAGCGTTCTGTAGGTGATCTGTAGGAGTTGTTCCACATGTAGATGTATTTCTGATGTATTTGTGGGGAAGAAGGTGATCTCTGCGTCTTACTCTTCTGCCATCTTGAAGCTCCTTCAAGTTGTACTCACTGTGGCACTAGGTGGCCATCCCTTGTTTCACATCAACATGACCTCAGGCACAAACCTCCTTGTTTTTCCATTTTGTCTTTAAGTTACTTGTTGAAAGAACTGACCCACGGTCTCAAGGACTGTCGTGGCTTCAGCTGGTGGGGCCCCTCCACAGCCAGCAGCCTCAGTCAGGTCACCCTCCCCTCGGGCTCCAGGACAGTTCAGTGACGGACCTCTTTTTCTTTTTGTTTTTCTTTTGTGGTTTGATGGTTTCCTTTTGTATTATGCTTGAGTTCTCTTTTGTTTGGTTTTGGGGAATCTAGTAAGATTTTGATTTGTGATTGCCCTGGTTTTCAAGTATGTTAGCCAATTCTATATCTACTTGCTTTAGGCTGATAGTCATTTAAGTTCAAACACATTCTGAAAAAAAACTACATTTTCTTTCACCCCACCCCCACATTTTATGATTTTGATGTCCTCTTTTACATCTTCATGTTTATCCTTTTTACTTATAATCTATTCCACAATTTATTTTTGATTTTTTAAATCTATATACAGGCTTATTCAAGTGATCTTCAATCCTTTGATATATTTGTTTTTCCTATTATGGTTTTCTCTTTCCTATAGATTCTTATTTCTTTTCTATTTAAAGAAGACCTTTCAATATTTCTTTTAGGTTAGGTTTAGCATTGCTGTATTCTTTTAGTTTTTCTTATCTGAGACAATCTTTATCTCTTTTTCTATTCTAAATGGTAATCTTGCTGGGTAGAGAATCTTAGGTTGCAGATTCTTCCCTTTCAGGACATTGAATATATTTCACGACTCCCTTCTGGCCTGCAACATATCTGTAGAGTAATTAGCTGATAGCCTTTTGGTGGTTCCCTTGTAACTAACTTTTTTTTCCCTCTTGCTGCCTTTAAAATCCTCTCTTTATCTCTAACTTTTGCCATTTTAATTATAATGTGTCTTAATGTAAGTCTGTTTGGGTTCATCTTGTTTGGCACCCTCTGTGCTTCCTGTACCTGGATATCTGTTTCCTTCTATAAGTTTGGGAAGTTTTCAGCTATAATTTCTTCAAATACATTTTTAATCCCATTTTCTCTTTCTTCTCTTTCGGGGATCCCTATTATGTTTAGATTGGCATGCTTTAGATTATCCTATAGGTCTTATATATTGCTTTCTTTTATTTGTCTTTTTGTCTGCTGTTCTGATGGGTGATTTCTATTATTCTATCTTCCAGATCACTTATTCATTCTTTTACATTACTTAGTGTGTTGTTTATTGCCTTTAGCTCAGTATTTATCTCATCAATTGAGTTGACGTAATCTTGTTGGCTCCTCTTTTTAGTTTCTAGTTCCTTGTTACAGTGACCTGCATTTCTATCAATAGCCTTTTTTAAATTCCTTCAGCACTTTTATTACTTCCTTTCTGAACTCAGGTTCTAGTAGAATAGAGAGGTCTGTTTCATTGTTTGTCCTTTCAGGGGAATTCTCTTGTTATTTTCATTGGGAGGGGTTCCTCTGCTTCTTCATTTCACTTATACTTCTCTGACTCTATGAATTTAGGAGAAACAGTTATCTATTGTTGTCTTGAATGGTTCTTTTTATGTTGAAATGTTGCCGTGTAAGCTGCATGAGTCTATTTTGGTAGGAGAGTCTGTTTTTGTATGGATGCCTACCACATTTTTCCTCAGGTTGTGTTGACTGTTTTTCCCTTGACTGGGGGTGTTATTGGTGATGTGGTGACCAGAGCTTGCACTGGATGTTGGGCAGGGCCTCCTCTTTGCTTCTGTGGCTGTAACAGCCTTGCTGGGAGCAAGTTCTGCTCACCAATTTATGGAATAGAAACCCCCAAATCCGGTTCTATACAGCTGTGTGAAGTAGCAGAACTGGAGCAATCCTGCTGGGAAAGGAGGCACTGAGTATTCCTCTTCAGGGGCTGTCCACCAAGAAGTGCAGTCTCTGACATCACCTGTCACCCATTGTGCATGCTTACAAAATACACTGTTGTAGGCACTGCCCTCAACCCCACCTCAGCTGTGGGAACACTGGCAGTTCTCTGGATTTCCCTCAGGCACTGTGTTCACAAAACCACCATCACAAATCTTCCAAAGACTGGCACTGGACCCACAGTGGTTGCACACCTGGGTCCACCATGGGAGTGCAGACACCAGCCCTGCCTCTATCCATGCATCCACAAAGCCCACCACTGCTGATATCAGACCCACCCTGGCCACAGGAATACCAGTAATCCTCTCAGATGTACTGCAGCCTTTGTGGTCACAAAGCTTCCAGGGGTGTAAATCCATTGAAGTTGCATAGCAGCTGGGAATCAACTCAGATTTCAACCCTGCCTCTGCATGTGGGCAACAAGCAGGTGCTTTCATGCTCCCAGATCTCATAGACGCAGAGGTGCACCTGCTATGAGCACACCAAGAATGAGGCTGCTATGGAAGGGCCACAACCCCCCCCCACACACACACATTTCTGCATGTGTTGACAATGGGGCACCCATGGCAAACCTGGGCTCTGTCCTGCGCATATCCCCAATTATGGCCCAGACCGCACTCCATGCCCTTCTGGTTCTCTCTGCACAGCCAACCTCAGTCCTTTCCCCAGGTCTCTCCCCTGAGTTTCATCACCCAATTGCTGCATGCATCTCCAGCAGGCATATGTCTCAAGATGGGGAATGCAGCAAGGAGGCCAGGACCATCTGTGCTGGTCCCTCTGTCCTGCCTGCCACAGGCCACCTGTTGCACTCTTCTCTGAGCCTCTGAGTCTCCCTATCTGTCCCAGCTGACCTCCCAGCCAGTGAGAGGTGTTCCCAGGGTGAGGGAACCTTTCCTCTTTCAAGCTTCCTCCCAGGGTCACAAGTCATGTCCCAATTCCTTTTCTTTCTTTCATCCTACGCAGTTGTGTGGTGATCTTTCTGGCAGTTTTGTTATATGAGATCTTCTGCCAGTGTTCAGTAAGTATTCTGTGAGAATTGTTTCACATGTAGATGTATTTTTTTAAAATATATTTGTGGGGAAAGGTGAGCATCATACCCTTCTAATCTGCCATCTTGATCTCCACTGCCCTCATTATTTCATTTATGGCATCTTTCTCAGTCTTTTAACATCTTTGTCATTTTCCATGATCATTATGTTTATAAACCACAGCACTAAAAATTGAATTTAATACTCATATGTAGAGAAAAGTAACACTATTTTTATCACTTATTCTAGTCACTTTTACACTTACTCTAATCTAAACTAAATTTATATAAATTTATTTAGCTTTTTTTGAAGTCACACTACAAGGTGGATTAAAATTGAATTTGAAGAAGCTCATGCAGCTCAATATCAATAAAACAAAAAACCCAATCCAAAAATGGGCAGAAGACCTAAATAGACATTTCTCCAAAGAAGATATACAGATTGTCAACTAACACATGAAAAGACGCTCAACATCACTAATCATTAGAGAAATGCAAATCAAAACTACAATGAGGTATCATCTCACACTGGTCAGAATGGCCATCATCAAAAAATCTAGAAACAATAAATGCTGGAGAGGGTGTGGAGAAAAGGGAACCTTCTTGCACTATTGGTGGGAATGTAAATTGGTACAGCCACTATGGAAAACAGTATGGAGGTTCCTTAAAAAACTAAAAATAGAACTATCATACGACCCAGAAATCCCACTACTGGGCATATACCCTGAGAAAACCATAATTTAAAAAGAGTCCTGTACCACAATGTTCATTGCAGCACTACTTACAATAGACAGGACATGGAAGCAACCTAAGTGTCCATCAACAGATGAATGGATAAAGAAGATGTGGCACATATATACAATGGAATATTACTCAGCCATAAAAAGAAATGAAATGGAGGTATTTGTAATGAGGTGGATAGAGTTAGAGTCTGTCATACAGAGTGAAGTAAGTCAGAAAGAGAAAAACAAATACAGTATGCTAACACATATATATGGAATCTAAGGGGAAAAAAAAAGGTCATGAAGAACCTAGTGGCAAGACGGGAATAAAGACACAGACCTACTAGAGAATGGACTTGAGGATATGGGGAGGGGGAGGGGTGAGATGTGACAGGGTGAGAGAGTGTCATGGACATATATACACTACCAAATGTAAAATAGATAGCTAGTGGGAAGCAGCCACATAGCACAGGGAGATCAGCTCAGTGCTTTGTGACCACCTAAAGGGGTGGGATAGGGAGGGTGGGAGGGAGGGAGATGCAAGAGGGAAGAGATATGGGAACATATGTATATGTATAACTGATTCACTTTGTTATAAAGCAGAAACTAACACACCATTGTAAAGCAATTATACTTCAATAAAGATGTTTAAAAAAAATCTACAAACAATAAATGCTGGAGCGGGTGTGGAGAAAAGGGAACCTTCTTGCACTATTGGTGGGAATGTAAATTGGTACAGCCACTATGGAAAACAGTATGGAGGTTCCTTAAAAAACTAAAAGTAGAACTATCATACGACCCAGAAATCCCACTACTGGGCATATACCCTGAGAAAACCATAATTCAGAAAGAGTCCTGTACCACAATGTTCATTGCAGCACTACTTACAATAGACAGGACATGGAAGCAACCTAAGTGTCCATCAACAGATGAATGGATAAAGAAGATGTGGCACATATATACAATGGAACATTACTCAGCCATAAAAAGAAACAAAATTGAGTTATTTGTAGCGAGGTGGATGGACCTAGAGACTGTCATACAGAGTGAATTAAGTCAGAAAGAGAAAAACAAATATGTATGCTAACACATATATATGGAATCTTAAAAAAAAAAATGGTTCTGAAGAACCTAGGGGCAGGATAGGAATAAAGATGCAGATGTAGAGAATGGACTTGAGGACACGGGGAGGGGGGAAGGGTAAGTTGGGGGGAAGGGTAAGTTGGGACGAAGTGAGAGAGTGGCATGGACATATATACACTACCAAATGTAAAATAAACAGCTAATGGGAAGCAACCGCATAGCACAGGGAGATCAGCTCGTTGCTTTGTGTCCACCTAGAAGGGTGGGATAGGGAGGGTGGGAGGGAGAAGCAAGAGGGAGGAGATGGGGGATATATGTATCTGTATAGCTATTTCACTTTGTTATACAGCAGAGGCTAACACACCATTTTAAAGAAATTATATTCCAATAAAGATGTTTAAAAAAAAACCTAGATCTGAATGATAGGTGGAAAAGGGGAAGACAATTTAAGTCCAATAATTCATTCTGTGAGTGAATGGCAAAATACAAAAGAAGCTAAAAAAATACCAACTTTCCTCTTTATCTTGGTTGCAAACTTTTACAAATTCAGTTATTTTGAATGCCTGTGGACTAGAAAAGGAGGAAAAAGGACACTAAATTATTGTCCAAATAACTTTTTTCTTCTATAGAGGAGGCTAAGAATAAACTGAGATGGTTGAATGGCTTTAATAAAACAAGAAAAAACTGCAATTCCAGATTATGTTAACAATAAAGTGTTGTTTGTTAGCTTTAGAGATGGGGAAATAAGAATATCTCAGAATATTGTTTAGAGCCTTGTTACTCTGGGCAGGTTAAATTGTGTTCTTCTGAGAAGACAGAGGGATTGATGGGATGATATCATCAAATTCTAGGATTTCAAATTGCTTCCATGACTGAAAGTTTGACAGTTTCAAATGGAATAATTTAAAGTGTTCCTTACAAAAGCTGTATAGGAACAAGTAAAAACAGGCTAGAATAATTTTTGTGTGTGTGTGTGAAAAAGACAAACTTTACTGAGCCCCCAGCCCTAATTCTCTTTCTCCTGCACAGTCTTGGTTCACCGGAGACACCCAGTCCAGCAGGCAACAATGAGACCCACTTTCCGGCCAGCAGGGGCATCTCTGCAGATGGTAGAGGGTTTGCCAATGTGCTGGTTGTTGCCACCTCTGAAGGGATGCTCAACAGGGTTCATGGCCACACCCCACACGCATGGCCAATGATTCCTCTTTGCCTTATACTTGTGGTAGGCATGGCCGGCCTTCAGAATGGGCTTGTCAATGCAGCCACCTCCAGCCACCACACTGACAACAGCTCTGTTGACGGAGGAGATGACCTTCTTGGAGCCCAAGGGCAGTTTCACTCTGGTCTTCTTTGTCTCAGGGTTGTGGGAGATGACAATCGCATAGTTCCCAGAGGCTCTGGCCAGCGTGCCCCAGTCACCAGGCTTCTCCTCCAGACAACACACGATGGTGCCCTCGGGCATGGTGCCCACTGGCAGCATATTGCCGATGTTGAGCTGGGCATTCTTGCCGTAATACACGAACTGGCCAGTGTGGATGCCCTCGGCAGCAATGAACAGCTCCATCTGCTTCTTAAAACGGTATGGATCCTGGAAGACCACCTTGGCAAGGGGCACGCAGCAGCCCGAGTCATGGATGATGTCCTTCACGATGCCCTTGATGTAGCTGTGTCGGTTGGCAAAGTCCACAGCGTGCAGACGCGTGACGCCCTTTCGGCGATTCACACGTACGCGGAACACGGAGCCGGCTGGCACCCTTTCTCTGCCCAAGGATCACACGGCCCATCGCGGTGGTCTGCTTCCGAGTGCGGCCGAAAGAGCAGGCTAGAATAATTGTAAATAACATTTATATCTAAATATTCATTCAACTAAAATCAGAACATAAAAGGGCAGTGATGTGAAAGAAAATGCCTATAACAGAAAGTAACATTTTATAGATATTTATCCTGCTTAGTTGGACATTCTGACTAACTTCATACGTTTTTAAGAAAAAAAAATCATACTTTCTTAATTATGATCTGTCTTGATATTCAAATATTTTAGTTCTTCACTAAAGACTTAATATTAACTAACTTGATTATAAGATTTGAATTTATTTCCTCCTCTACCATCTCTTTTATCTTCTCCGTCTCTTCAGTCTTTTTGATCCCTTTCTCAGGATTTTTGCTTACACTATTCCCCAATCAAAAATGTTCTCACCTCTTTCTGAGGAAACACTAATCACTTTATATACTTCATTCAAATCCTCACTATTACATACAATCCTCTATGACTATCATAAACTGTGTTATCACAAATTCATGCTGCTTTCCTAATTATCAAGTCTAAAGGCATATTTTCATTACTCATCTTCTTTGCACTATTTACTACATTTTAAGGTGGTTATCATCTCCTCAACTTTGACATTATCTTCCATAATGACTTTTGTTGTGAGCATGTCCTACGGTTTTGTCTGCTGTCACACCTGAGTCCATTTTAAGTGTCAACTTCACAAACCATAGTCCTAAATAAGGGGCCCTGTAGAGTAAGCATCACATTTTATTCTCCTTGATATGACCTTGCAGGTATACCTCATTGGCCCTAAGATTGACATCTCTCCAAACAGCAGCCAATAAACAGGAGGAGAAGTTTCACAGAGCAGTATCCCTGCACAGAATGTGGGAGCAGAAGTCTTATAGCAATATAGAGCATGATTTGTGTAAAACATCTGTTTTGCATACATCATCTCACAATCTAGCACTCTGTGAGATGTGGCAAAGAATTCATGTAGCTTAGATTCTGCTAAGTATCACCTAATTAGAAGTAAACTCTTTTAAGCAACTCTGTTACTACCTACATCTTCAAGCTTCTTAGTTCCTTGATGCCTTGGTTAAAATAGTTAAACAAAAACCTAAGGAAGAGGAGCAGTGGTTAGGTTCTGACCTATAGCATCAATTCTAGTGTAGCTGATATCCCCAGACACTAGAGATCCTGGTCTTCTATAACCCAACACAAACCAGTTGTGCTCCCACTCACCTCTTCATTGTATGTCAGAGCAGTTTACTAAAAATCCCCAGCTCATGACAAGCTCATTCCCACTTCCACAACTTTTACTTTTTTGATCCTTTCACCAGGCAAGCCTTTGATTTCTTGCTTCTCTAGAAAAATTCTACTTATTCTTCCAGGCTCAAGTGCCACCTCTTTAAACAAGCATTTTCTGTCCCTTCACCTTACTGCCTAAGACTGCTTCCCTTCCTGTGAGTTTTTGTTGAATCTGTGGTCTCTTCCTTTAAGCTGGGTGCACAATGAATGGCTTATGAGTTTTTTTTAATTTTTCAAATGGTGGTGTCTTCTCCCAGCTGAATTTCAGGTGCAGTGAGTACCATAAACACATTTAACCTTTTCTTGTATGTATGAGAGCACATAGAGAATATTAGTAAACTGATTGAATTAAATTGAAATAGATGGTATAAGATCAACATGCCCAACATTGACTATGTACAGAACACTCTTGGCTGGAGATTGGATTTTTCTTCAGCCCTACTAAAAATCTTAAATCAATAATATTATCTATTTTGCTACTGGTATAAATATTTTACATAAATTATTCTCCCCCTACCAGTGCCCTTTGGTAGTGCCCTCCCACACTGAGTCTGGAGTGGATTTGCAAGTTGTTTTGGCCAATAAGAGTTGAAAATTTTTGCACAAGAGGTCTTTATCAGTCTTTTTCTGTTTTTTGGAACCTAGAGACTACCATGTGTCAAAGCAGAGCAAGCTTCCTGCAAGACAAGAGATTATGTACAGCAGAGATAAGCAAACCCAGCTGAGGTTCTGCAGCTCAACCAGCCTGCCAGCTGACATGAGAGGGAGGCTATCTGGACCATTCCCTTTAGCTGAGCTGACTCAAACCAAAAAAGACACCCATTCTACACACAGTATCATGAAATATAATATTGCTTGTTTGGACACAAAATATTTATTTATGTGACTCATTTTGTAAATTTAAAACATAGATGTTGTTTACAAAGATGCAGAAGTTGTTCATATCACAAATCAATTAAAACATACATCAACCTACAGTGAAATAAAGTCATGGCTGATGGAAGTGGAAGTACATACATCCCTCCAAACTTATTTGAAATTTTAAAGAATATTGAAACTTTCCTTTGTTGTCTTGCCTTTTTTAAAATGTGTTTGCTTTTGCCTACAACAAGCCAAACAACAAGCCTAACCATTTTTAAATTTTAACCTTTATTATCAATGCAAAAATAAGATTTTAAATATTTCTTCTTTAATGAGAAATAAACCATATAAAAATTTTCTTTGTTTCTAGACACTAAATGACAAATGGGCCTATTCAAGCAACTTAAAATTTTTTCATGACATGTTTTTAAGAAAGCAGAAATCAGTAATACATCAGATCTGAGTTATATGTCAAACATATGAGAGTTTAATATTTCAAGTTTGTTAAGCTTGATTTTCCCATTATATTGTAAAATTATCAAAGGCAAGAATCCTGTAATAAGCATTTAAAAAATTATATTAGTTTCAGGTTTACATCATTATAATGTGACATTTGTATATCCTACAAGGTGATCACAACCACAAGCCTCGTTACCATCCATCACCATCACCTAGTTGACCAACTTTACCCATTTTGCTCAACCCCCAACTCCCTTTCCCTCTGGTAACCACTAATCTTGTCTCTGTATCTATGAGTTTGTCTTTGTTTTATTTAGTTTGTTAGTTTTTGTGGTTTTGTTTTTGTTTTTGTTTTAGATTCCACATATTAGAGATATTATGTAGTATTTTTCTTTCTCTATCTGACTTACTTCACTTAGAATAAAACCTTCAAGGTCCATTCATGTTGTGACAGATGGCAGAATTTCATTCTTTTTTATAGCTGAGTAATATTCCTTTGTGTGGGTATACCACCTCTTCTTTACCAATTCATCCACCAATGGACACTTGGCTTGCTCTTCTGTCTGATAGTTTCTTATTAGTGTATAGAAATACCACAGATTTCTGTATATTGATTTTGTATCCTGAGACTTTACTGAGTTCATTTATTAGTCCTAGCAGTTTATTGGTAGAGTCTTTAGGGTTTTCTGTATATAATATCATGCCATCTGCAGATAGTGACAGTTTTGCTTCTTCGTTTTTAATTTGGATGTCTTTTACTTCTTCTTCTTGTCTATTTGTTGTGATTAAAACTTCCAACACTATGTTGAATAAAAGTGGCAAGAATAGGCATCTTTGTCTTGTTCCTCACCTTGGAGGAAAAGCTTTCAGCTTTATACCACTAAGCATGATGTTAGCTGTGGGTTTGTTACATATGGCCTTTATTATGTTGATGTATATTTCCTCTATGCTTTGTTGAGAGTTTTTATCATAAATGAATGTTGAATTTTGTCAAATGCTTCTCCTGCATCTATTGAGATGATTATATAAATTTTATCCTTTATTTTTATTAGTATAGTGTATAACATTGATTGATTTGATATTGTTGAATCATCCTTACATCCCAGGAATAAATCTGACTTGATTGTGTTATATGATTATTTTAATTTGTTTTTGGATTCTGTTTCCTAATATTTTGATGAACATAGTTCATCAGTGATATTGTCCTGTAATTTTCTTTTTTAGTGATGTTCTTGTCTGGTTTTGGTATCAGAGTAATGCTGACTTCATAAAATATGTTTAGGTTTCCCTCCTCTTCAATTTTTTAGAAGAGTTTGAGAAGGATAGGTATTAAATCATTTTTAGATTCTTTTTTTTTTTTTTTTTTTTTAGAATTTGCCAGTGAAGCTGTATGGTCCTAAGCTTTTGTTTGTTGGGAGATTTTTTATTACCGTTTTAATTGTCTTACTAGTAATTGGTCAATTCAGATTTTCTATTTCTTCATGATTCAGTCTTTGAAAATTCTATGTTTCTAAGACTTTACCTATTTCTTCTAGGTTGTCCAGTGTGTTGCATAATTGTTTGTAATAGTCTCTTATGATCCTTTTTGGTATCAGCTGTAACTTCTTTTTCATTTTTGATTGTAATTATTTGGTCCTCTCTCTTTTCTTCTTGATGAATCTGGTTAAAGCTTTGTTGATTTTGTTTATATTTCTAAATATATTCTCTAAGTTTTATTAATATTTTCTATTGTTTTTTAGTCTCTTATTTATTTCTGCTCTGATCTTTATTATTTCCTTTCTTCTTCTACATATGGGCTTACTTGTTCCTCTTTTTCTAGTTCCTTTAGATGTACATTTTACTTCTTTTTAGCCACTACTTATTGGTATCTTTTCTGTTAGGAAAAGCTAACCAATTTCTGAAATATTTTTAGGATGACAATGACACAAGATTGTATTAGTCAGAGGTGGAAGATTTAGTGCCCAGGTTATAATCTGAGGAGCACATGGAAGCACAACCTTCTTTTATGAGATGCCTGTTCCAGCCTGGAATTCTCTCACTGCAGACTACCTGGGAGGATAATAATATTACACATTTAGTTACACAGTTTGTTCTGCTGATTTTATTTAGTCAAGCATCTAATTCTTGAGAACATGAGATACAAGACAGTCTCTGTATTTTCTGGAAGAGTTTATATAATATTGGGATTACTTCATAATTATGAGGTAGAACCATCTGAAAATTACTTTGAGTCTTTTATATATTGATGCTGATAAATTAATTTTTCACAAGTGATTCAAATCTTTAGTGGTTATAAGACTGTGACTTGTTTTACACTTCTACTTTTCCAAAATTTCGTAGGTTATATTTGAAAGGAAATTTTCTACTTAATTTACATTTTCAAATTTATAATATTTTTGTATATTTTTAAAGAACTCTGTTTCACTATTTCATATTATCATTTTTTCTAAATTTTTGGTAAATTTGGTTGGTCAATTATGTCTATTTCAGTAGATTTTTCAAAAAAAATTTGCTTTTGATTTTGTTGACTCTCCATTTTAATTTCAATAGTTTATTTCTTACTTTCTCTGTTTTAATCCCTTTTATTTACAGTTGTTCTTTTAAATATCTCAAATTGGACATTTAGCTTATTAAATGTTGGGTTTTTTTTTCAAATATAAACCTTTTAGTATTTTGGAGAAGGAAAAAATTTTCCCCTAAGCTTTCTAGATTATGGCTAGCCTAAGAATTAAATTGACAAGAGACAAATTAACAGGAATAAATTAAATTTAGTTACATGCATATGGGGTTCCATTAGAAAAATGAGACTCAAGAACAAGTTAGGCAATTGAAGTTTTTTTTTTTTAAACATCTTTATTGGAGTATAATTGCTTTACAATGGTGTGTTAGTTTCTGCTTTATAACAAAGTGAATCAGTTATACATATACATATGTTCCCATATCTCTTCCCTCTTGCATCTCCCTCCCTCCCACCCTCCCTATCCCAACCCTCTAGGTGGTCACAAAGCACTGAGCTGATCTCCCTGTGCTATGTGGCTGCTTCCCACTAGCTATCTCTTTTACATTTGGTAGTGTATATATGTCCATGTCACTCTCTCACTTTGTCCCAGCTTACCCGTCCCCCTCCCCATATCCTCAAGTCCATTCTCTAGTGGGTTTGCACCTTTATTCCCATCTTGCCCCTAGGTTCTTTTTCTTTTTTTTTTAACATCTTTATTGGAGTATAAATGCTTTACAATGGTGTGTTAGCTTCTGCTTTATAACAAAGTGAATCAGTTATACATATACATATGTCCCCATATCTCTTCCCTCTTGCATCTCCCTCCCTCTCACCCTCCCTAACCACCCCTCCAGGTGGTCACAAAGAACCGAGCTGATCTCCCTGTGCTATGCGGCTGCTTCCCACTAGATGTCTATTTTACGTGTGGTAGTGTATATATGTCTATGCCACTCTCTCACCCTGTCACATCTTACCCCTCCCCCTCCCCATATCGTCAAGTCCATTCTCTAGTAGGTCTGTGTCTTTATTCCCGTCTTGCCACTAGGTTCTTCATGACCTTTATTTTCCCTTAGATTCCATATATATGTGTTAGAATACTGTATTTGCTTTTCTCTTTCTGACTTACTTCACTCTGTAAGACATACTCTACCTCCATCCACCTCACTACAAATAACTCCATTTCATTTCTTTTTATGGCTGAGTAATATTCCATTGTATATATGTGCCACATCTTCTTTATCCATTCATCCGATGATGGACACTTAGGTTGCTTCCATGTCCTGGCTATTGTAAATAGAGCTGCAATGAACATTTTGGTACATGACTCTTTTTGAATTATGGTTTTCTCAGGGTATATGCCCAGTAGTGGGATTGCTGGGTCGTATGGTAGTTCTATTTTTAATTTTTTAAGGAACCTCCATACTGTTCTCCATAGGGGCTGTATCAATTTACATTCCCACCAACAGTGCAAGAGTGTTCCCTTTTCTCCACACCCTCCCCAGCATTTATTGTTTCTAGATTTTTTGATGATGGCCATTCTGACCAGTGTGAGATGATATCTCATTGTAGTTTTGATTTGCATTTCTCTAATGATTAATGATGTTGAGCATTCTTTCATGTGTCTGTTGGCAATCTGTATATCTTCTTTGGAGAAATGTCTATTTAGGTCTTCTGCCCTTTTTTGGATTGGGTTGTTTGTTTTTTTCTTATTGAGCTGCATGTGATGCTTGTAAACCTTGGAGATTAATTCTTTGTCAGTTGCTTCATTTGCAAATATTTTCTCCCATTCTCAGGGTTGTCTTTTGGTCTTGTTTATGGTTTCCTTTGCTGTGCAAAAGCTTTTAAGTTTCATTAGGTCCCATTTGTTTATTTGTTTTTATTTCCATTTCTTTAGGAGCTGGGTCAAAAAGGATCTTGCTGTGATTTATGTCATAGAGTGTTCTGCCTAAGTTTTCCTCTAAGAGTTTGATAGTGTCTGGCCTTACACTTAGGTCTTTAATCCATTTTGAGTTTATTTTTGTGTATGGTGTCAGAGAGTGTTCTAATTTCATACTTTTACATGTATCTGTCCAATTTTCCCAGCACCACTTATTGAAGAGGCTGCTTTTCTCCACTGTATATGCTTGCCTCCTTTATCAAAGATAAGGTGACCATATGTGCTTGGGTTTATCTCTGGGCTTTCTATCCTGTTCCATTGATCTATATTTCTTTTTTTGTGCCAGTACCATACTGTCTTGATTACTGTAGCTTTGTAATATAGTCTGAAGTCAGGGAGCCTGATTCCTCCAGCTCCATTTTTTGTTCTCAAGATTGCTTTGGCTATTCGGGGTCTTTTGTGTTTCCATACAGATTTTGAAATTTTTTGTTCTAGTTCTGTGATAAATGCCAGTGGTAGTTTGATAGGGATTGCATTGAATCTGTAGATTGCTTTGGGTAGTAGAGTCATTTTCACAATGTTGATTCTTCCAATCCAAGAACATGGTATATCTCTCCATCTATTTGTATCATCTTTAATTTCTTTCATCAGTGTCTTATAATTTTCTGCATACAGGTCTTTTGTCTCCTTAGATAGGTTTATTCCTAGATATTTTATTCTTTTTGTTGCAATGGTAAACGGGAGTGTTTCCTTAATTTCAATTTCAGATTTTCCGTCATTAGTGTATAGAAATGCAAGGGATTTCTGTGCATTAATTTTGTATCCTGCTACTTTACCAAATTCATTGATTAGCTCTAGTAGTTTTCTGGTAGCATCTTTAGGATTCTCTATGTATAGTATCATGTCATCTGCAAACAGTGACAGCTTTACTTCTTCTTTTCCGATTTGGATTCCTTTTATTTCTTTTTCTTCTCTGATTGCTGTGGCTAACACTTCCAAAACTATGTTGAATAATAGTGGTGAGAGTGGGCAACCTTGTCTTGTTCCTGATCTTAGTGGAAATGGTTTCAGTTTTTCACCATTGAGGACAATGTTGGCTGTGGGTTTGTCATATATGGCCTTTATTATGTTGAGGAAAGTTCCCTCTATGCCTACTTTCTGCAGGGCTTTTATCATAAATGGGTGTTGAATTTTGTTGAAAGCTTTCTCTGCATCTATTGAGATGATCATATGGTTTTTCTCCTTCAAGTTTTTAATATGATGTATCACGTTGATTGATTTGCGTATACTGAAGAATCCTTGCATTCCTGGAATAAACCCCACTTGATCGTGGTGTATGATCCTTTTAATGTGCTGTTGGATTCTGTTTGCTAGTATTTTGTTGAGGATTTTTGCATCTATGTTCATCAGTGATATTCATCTGTAGTTTTCTTTCTTTGTGACATCTTTGCCTGGTTTTGCTATCAGGGTGATGTTGGCCTCATAGAATGAGTTTGGGAGTGTTCCTCCCTCTGCAATATTTTGGAAAAGTTTGAGAAGGATAGGTGTTAGCTCTTCTCTAAATGTTTGATAAAATTCGCCTGTGAAGCCATCTGGTCCTGGACTTTTTTGTTGGAAGATTTTTAATCACAGTTTCAATTTCAGTGCTTGTGATTGGTCTGTTCATATTTTCTATTTCCTCCTGGTTCAGTCTCGGCAGGTTGTGCATTTCTTAAAATCTGTCCATTTCCTCCAGGTTGTCCATTTTATTGGCATAGAGTTGCTTGTAGTAGTCTCTCATGATCCTTTGTATTTCTGCAGGGTCAGTGTTTACTTCTCCTTTTTCATTTTTAATTCTATTGATTTGAGTCTTCTCCCTTTTTCTCTTGATGAGTCTGGCTAATGGTTTATCAATTTTGTTTATGTTCTCAAACAACCAGCTTTTAGTGTTATTGATCTTCGCTATTGTCTCCTTCATTTCTTTTTCATTTATTTCTGATCTGATCTTTATGATTTCTTTCCTTCTGCTAGCTTTGGGGTTTTTTTGTTCTTCTTTCTCTAATTGCTTTAGGTGCAAGGTTAGGTTGTTTATTCGAGATGTTTCCTGTCTCTTGAGGTAGGCTTGTATTGCTATTAACTTCCCTCTTAGCACTGCTTTTGCTGCATCTCATAGGTTTTGGATCGTCGTGTCTCCACTGTCATTTGTTTCTAGGTATTTTTTGATTTCCCCTTTGATTTCTTCAGTGATCACTTCGTTATTAAGTAGTGTATTGTGTAGCCTCCATGTGTTTGTATTTTTTACAGATCTTTTCCTGTAATTGATATCTAGTCTCATAGTGTTGTGGTCGGAAAAGATACTTGATACAATTTCAGTTTTCTTAAATTTACCAAGGCTTGATTTGTGACCCAAGATATGATCTATCCTGGAGAATGTTCCATGAGCACTTGAGAAAAATGTGTA
Organism: Eubalaena glacialis; assembly: GCF_028564815.1. Lineage (NCBI taxonomy): Eukaryota > Metazoa > Chordata > Mammalia > Artiodactyla > Balaenidae > Eubalaena > Eubalaena glacialis. The sequence goes on from NC_083730.1 coordinate 31,087,039, forward strand.
TTCTGTTGTTCTTGGGTGGAATGTCCTATAAATATCAATTAAGTCCATCTTGTTTAATGTATCATTTAAAGCTTGTGTTTCCTTATTTATTTTCATTATGGATGATCTGTCCATTGGTGAAACTGGGGTGTTAAAGTCCCCTACTATGATTGTGTTGCTGTTGATTTCCCCTTTTATGGCTGTTAGTTTTTGCCTTATGTATTGAGGTGCTCCTATGTTGGGTGCATAAATATTTACAATTGTTATACCTTCCTCTTGGATCGATCCCTTGATCATTATATAGTGTCCGTCTTTGTCTCTTGTAATAGTCTTTATTTTAAAGTCTATTTTGTCTGATATGAGAATTGCTAATCCTGCTTTCTTTTGATTTCCATTTTCATGGAATATCTTTTTCCATCCCCTCACTTTCAGTCTGTATGTGTCTCTAGGTCTGAAATGGGTCTCTTGTAGACAGCATATATATGGGTCTTGTTTTTGTATCCACTCAGCCAGTCTGTGTCTTTTGGTGGGAGCATTTAATTCATTTACATTTAAGGTAATTATCGATATGTATGTTCCTATTCCCATTTTCTTAAATGTTTTGGGTTTGTTATTGTAGGTGTTTTCCTTCTCTTGTGTTTCTTGCCTAGAGAAGTTCCTTTAGCATTTGTTGTAAAGCTGGTTTGGTGGCACTGAACTCTCTCAGCTTTTGCTTGTCTGTAAAGGTTTTAATTTCTCCGTCAAATCTGAATGAGATCCTTGCTGGGTAGAGTAATCTTGGTTGTAGGTTTTTCTCCTTCATCACTTTAAGTATATCCTGCCACTCCCTTCTGGCTTGCAGAGTTTCTGCTGAAAGATCAGCTGTTAACCTTATGGGGATTCCCTTGTGTGTTATTTGTTGTTTTTCCCTTGCTGCTTTTAATATGTTTTCTTTATATTTAATTTTTGATAGTTTGATTAATATGTGTCTTGGCGTGTTTCTCCTTGGATTTATCCTGTATGGAACTCTCTGTGCTTCCAGGACTTGATTAACTATTTCCTTTCCCATATTAGGGAAGTTTTCAACTATAATCTCTTCAAATATTTTCTCAGTCCCTTTCTTTTTCTCTTCTTCTTCTGGGACCCCTATAATTCGACTGTTGGTGTGTTTAATGTTGTCCCAGAGGTCTCTGCGACTGTCCTCAGTGCTTTTCATTCTTTTTTCTTTATTCTGCTCTGCAGTAGTTATTTCCACCATTTTATCTTCCAGGTCACTTATCCATTCTTCTGCCTCAGTTATTCTGCTATTGATCCCATCTAGAGTATTTTTAATTTCATTTATTGTGTTTTTCATCATTGCTTGGTTCCTCTTTAGTTCTTCTACGTCCTTGTTAAATGTTTCTTGCATTTTGTCTATTCTATTTCCAAGATTTTGGATCATCCTTACTATCATTATTCTGAATTCTTTTTCAGGTAGACTGCCTATTTCCTCTTCATTTGTTAGGTCTGGTGTGTTTTGACCCTGCTCCTTCATGTGCTGTGTGTTTTTCTGTCTTCTCATTTTGCTTATCTTACTGTGTTTGGGGTCTCCTTTTCACAGGCTGCAGGTTCATAGTTCCCATTGTTTTTGGTATCTGTCTCCAGTGTCTAAGGTTGGTTCTGTGGGTTGTGTAGGCTTCCTGGTAGAGGGAACTAGTTCCTGTGTTCTGATGGATGAGGCTGGATCTTTTCTTTCTGGTGGGCACATCCACGTCTGGTGGTGTGTTTTGGGGTGTCTGTGGCCTTATTACGATTTTAGGCAGCCTCTTTGCTAATGGATGAGGCTGTGTTCTTGTCTTGCTAGTTGTTTGGCATAGGGTGTCCAGCACTGTAGCTTGCTGGTCGTTGAGTGTAGCTGGGTCTTGATGTTGAGATGGAGATCTCTGAGAGATTTTCGCCATTTGGTATTAGTTGGAGCTGGGAGGTCTCTTGTGGACCAGTGTCCTGAAGTTGGCTCTCCCACCTCAGAGGCACAGCCCTGATGCCTGGCTGGAGCACCAAGAGCCTTTCATCCACAAGGCCAAGTACGTGGGGAGTTTCTTGCCTTTTGGGCGGTCTGACGTCTTCTGCCAGTGTTCAGTGGGTGTTCTGTAGGAACAGTTCCCCGTGTAGATGTATTTCTCATGTATCTGTGGGAAAGAAGGTGATCTCTGCATCTTAGTCTTCCGCCATCTTCCTACCTGTCCCCGACAATTAAATTTTATATACCATCTGAGAGAAGTAGAAAGGGGTAGGGGCTTGGGACTTCAAAGAAGAGGAAGGCGATTCATATGGCGATGAAAAAACAAATGTTTGGTAAACAAAATGTTTGCTATGCCAGGCAAAGACAATGAAACACAAAGCAGCAGAGTCTGATCTCTAGACCCCACTGAATTACCCTACCACACCTAGTCTATATTTTTTATAGATATCTGTGGTGGTAGTGCTGTTGCTGGACCAAACCCTTTATCAAAATTATTTTAGGTAGTTAAGGAGGAGGTAAAAAGAAAGACTTCCTGGGTCTCCTGTTTCTTAAAAATAATCAGCCTAAAATAATCCTCATGCCAAAAGGATACATTTTGGGGTGTCAAATTTTGCTCCCTTATAAGTGTAAGTGTAAAACATTTCTAAATTATGCTATTTAGACTCTACAAGTTTTGATGTGCTATATTTGTATTATACTTATTTCAAATACTTTCTATTTTCCATCGTGATGTACTATTTTGTTTGCTTTCCCTTAAGCATTTAAGCTTCTGTAAGATGTAAGCATCAGTCTATAATCCATGACATTTTCTATCAAAAAATATTTATCTATTGTCTCAACCCAATTTTGGCAATACAATTCAATAAAATTGATGGTAAGAATTTGCCATGGCACTGCTTACATTATAGAGTTTATTTGATTTTTATTTAGGATAAAATTGAGTTCTACACAAAGATTGGCATCTGAAGACTATGCCTTACTCAATGTATATAAATAAAGCTTTTGCTTTCTATTTGTTTTTTAGTATTTAAGGAGTATACACTGTGTGTCAGCTAATGTGACAAATGTTTCAAATACAGAATCTCATTTCATCTTTTATTTTTTTATTTTTAAATTTTTATTTATTTTATCTTATTTTTATTTTTGGCTGTGTTGGGTCGTTTGTTGCTGTGCATGGGCTTTCTCTAGCTGCAGCGAGCAGGGGCTATTCTTTGTTGTGCAACATGGGCTTCTTATTGTGGTGGCTTCTCTTGTTGTGGAGCATGGGTTCTAAGCATGTGGGCTCAGTAGTTGTGGCTCAGGGGCTCTAGAGCGCAGGCTCAGTAGTTGTAGCACTTGGGCTTAGTTGCTCCATGGCATATGGGATCTTCCCAGACCAGGGCTTGAACCCATGTCCCCTGCATTGATAGGTGGGTTGTTAACCACTATGCCACCAGGGAAACCCTCATCTTTTATTTTAACATACCTTATCTCCATTTCTCCCAAACTTGTTACATATAAATTAAATAGATTACTGTTCATATGCAGTTATCTAACTTTCAGATTTTTGAATCAAATTAAAGAATAAAACCAATTTTGTTACAGAATGTAGTAATTCAGACATTCACCTATTGTTCTATGTTTAAAAAATGTGTGTGTGTTAAAAGAAATGAAGAAAAATAATAAAAATAAAGCAGGGTAATGAAAAAAACACTCTCATTATTCAATTTTGAGGCAGGAGGTAGATGGGCTCCAGGTAGGACATTTACAACTGGCCTTCTGTTTATATTTCATGGGGCAGGAAAAAGTGGGCTTCAGGCCAGACACTTACAACTAGCCTCCTGTTTGCATTTCCTGAGACAGAAGATAGGTGGGCTTCAGGTTAGACATTTAAAATCAGCCTCCTGTTTGCTCTCTAAAATGAAGCAATGACAGAGACAGGGTAAATAGCCAAGCTTTGTCTCTTGTGGACACTTTAAGACAACAGTAATAGCAAGAACAAAGAGGAGCAAAACCTTGTTTGAGTAAAGGATCAAGAGAACACAGCTTCCCCCCACCCCACCCCCTGCCTTCCTTGAGGCAAGGGAGACACTATGCATGCGCAGAAAAGCTCCTTGGGGGTCAAAAATCAGTGGACAATGCCAGGCCATAATGAGTCTTGGTTCTCCCAGATGCCTTTGCATTGAGATCCATCTTAGCTAAGAGGTGTGTGTGCACCTAGGGGGCAGGTACTGAAACAAATAAGCCAGGGAGACAAAACAAGATGATTGGCCAGAAGGAAGACAAAGACCTGAAAGAACTGCTCTATATAAATGACTTAACTGCCTCCTTACTGTGCTCCTCCTCATTAGGGAGGACACCCACACCCTTTCTATCCAGGTGTGCGTCTCTGCCTTGCTTCTATCTTAACTAAACAAACTGTTTCTCTGTGTGCTCTCCCACTTGTTGTTCTGTGACTCTAATAATAAACTTTGTACCTGTTTTTACAGTTTTTGTCTCTGTGAGAAATGCATTTGTCACTGGGGGCAAGAGCCAGGGAAAAATAGCTTCTAGCCTCTAGCCCTTGCTGGTCTGGTGGCTAGGATTCCTGGTTTTCTTCCAGGCTACCCAGGTTCAATTCCTGGGCAGGGAATTAAGATCTTGCTTCGTGCCACCTCTCACTGCTCCCTCTCTGAGATTAATTTGATTTAATAGGGAAAATGCATTCCTTTTTTAGATTTGTTGAAAGTAACTCCATTTAAGTAAAATGATACCTGTAGAGTTCTTTGAAGATTTCACATTTTCTGATAAAATTACAGGCATAGAAAAGCACACCAGACTAGTCCTAAGCCCTTCCATGCCATAAATAGTATAGCTACAATTAGTGATTTTGCCTGATGTTAACAAATGCCAGAGGGCATCTCAATCTCTGCAGACAAGTTCTCCAGGATTTAATTATCTCTACCCTTCTATTCTTCATAGAACTATACTGTTCCTAATATACCTTGCTTCAGACATAGGTCAAAGGATGCAACTGTCAATTTTTAATATTCATGATATTTTTTAACAGATGAAGTGTGCAAGAAGACTGCAGTACTGGAGGTTGTAGGAGCCAGTGCATTTATGGAAGAGATAGCTTAGTTCATTGAATAATAATTTGAAGAACTAAGGGACACAGGAATTTTGTTCTTAAATCTCAAGAACTGTCTTTCCTCTTTGCTTGTGATCATTAGGAGAGAGAAAAAGGAGTGAGCATTCTGGGTTTTAGTTCTATCCTTATTATCTGTTATCTCAGTACATCAATTTTTCACATCACTGCAGTTTTCAATTTTTTTCATCTTTAAAATGGAAAATCAAACTGGCTGAATTATGTCTCCTCTAGTTTTAAAAGTCTAAGCTTTGATGATGGTTATTATGGAAATTTTCATTAAATTTGGACTAATTTTTCTTAAAAGTAGATTGCTGAGGGAAATTTAATATATTGTTTTATTATAATATAAATATGTATATAGATGAAATTCTATAACTTTTTAAGTTATATCATTTTCATCCTTGAAAAATTTGAAAAAAAAATTTTATTTTTTTGGCTATGCCAGTGACATGGAATACATAAAGTAATTTTAGAATGAATTCCTGTAAGTAAGTTACACAGCTCTGAAAGTTATAGTAGATTTTTCCAGCCTTCAGGTGGCATTTTGGTGTTGTAAATCAAGCATTTATTTGGTATCCTGGTTATTACAACTTCCCATAATACCAAACTACATATCTTTTCTTTGCCTCTGGAGAATATAGCTCCTTACAAATGTGTTACAGTCAATTTTTAAGCAAATTCTACTTTTCGTTTTTTAAGGAATCTCCATACTGTTCTTCATAGTGGCTGTATCCATTTACATTGCCACCAACAATGCAAGAGGTTTCTCTTTTCTCCTCACCCTCTCCAGCATTTATGGTTTGTAGATTTTTTCATCATGGCCATTCTGACTGGTGTGAGGTTATAATTCATTGTAGTTTTGATTTGCATTTCTCTAATAATTAATGATGTTGAGCACTTTTTCATGTGTTTCTTGTCCCTATGTATGTCTTCTTTGGAGAAATGGCTAGGTAGGTCTTCCACACATTTTTTAATTTTTTTTTAACATCTTTATTGGAGTATAATTGCTTTACAATGGTGTGTTAGCTTCTGCTTTATAACAAAGTGAATCAGTTATACATATACATATGTCCCCATATATCTTCCCTCGTACATCTCCTTCCCTCCCACCCTCCTTATCCCACACCTCTAGGTGGTCACAAAGCAACGAGCTGATTTCCCTGTGCTATGTGACTGCTTCCCACTAGCTATCTATTTTACGTTTAGTAGTGTATATATGTCCATGTCACTCTCTCACTTTGTCCCAGCTTACCCGTCCCCCTCCCCATATCCTCAAGTCCATTCTCTAGTGGGTTTGCACCTTTATTCCCATCTTGCCCCTAGGTTCTTTTTCTTTTTTTAACATCTTTATTGGAGTATAAATGCTTTACAATGGTGTGTTAGCTTCTGCTTTATAACAAAGTGAATCAGTTATACATATACATATGTCCCCATATCTCTTCCCTCTTGCATCTCCCTCCCTCTCACCCTCCCTAACCACCCCTCCAGGTGGTCACAAAGAACCGAGCTGATCTCCCTGTGCTATGCGGCTGCTTCCCACTAGATGTCTATTTTACGTGTGGTAGTGTATATATGTCCAGGCCACTCTCTCAGTTTGTCCCAGCTTACCCTTCCCCCTCCCTGTATCCTGAACTCCATTCTCTAGTAGGTATGCATCTTTATTCCCGTCTTGCCACTAGGTTCTTCTGACCATTTTCTTTTTTTTTTTTTTTTTTTAGATTCCATATATATCTGTTAGCATATAGTATTTGTTTTTCTCTTTCTAACTTACTTCACTCTGTATGACAGTCTCTAGGTCCATCCACCTCACTACAAATAACTCAATTTCGTTCCTTTTTATGTCTGAGTAATATTCCATTGTATATATGTGCCACATCTTCTTTATCTATTCATCTGTTGATGGATACTTCAGTTACTTCCATGTCCTGGCTATTGTAAATAGAGCTGCAATGAATATTTTGGTACATGACACTTTTTGTATTATGGTTTTCTCAAGATATATGCCCAGTAGTGGTATTGCTGGGTCGTATGTTAGTTCTATTTTTAGTTTTTTAAATAATCTCCATACTGTTCTCCATAGGGGCTGTATCAATTTACATTCCCACCAACAGTGCAGGAGGGTTCCCTTTTCTCCACACCCTCTCCAGCATTTATTGTTTCTAGATTTTTTGATGATGGCCATTCTGACCGGTGTGAGATGATGTCTCATTGTAGTTTTGATTTGCATTTCTCTAATGATTAATGATGTTGAGCATTCTTTCATGTGTCTGTTGGCAATCTGTATATTTTCTTTGGAGAAATGTCTATTTAGGTCTTCTGCCCATTTTTGGATTAGGTTGTTTGTTTTTTTAAAGTTGAGCTGCATGAGCTGCTTGTAAATTTTGGAGATTAATTCTTTGTCAGTTGCTTCATTTGCAAATATTTTCTCTCATTCTGAGGGTTGTCTTTTCGTCTTGATTATGGTTTCCTCTCTGTGCAATGCTTTTAAGTTTCATTAGGTCTCATTTATTTATTTTTGTTTTTATTTCCATTTCTCTAGGAGGTGGGTCAAAAAGGATCTTGCTGTGATTTATGTCATAGTGTTCTGCCTATATTTTCCTCTAAGAATTTGATGGTGTCTGGCCTTACATTTAGGTCTTTAATCCATTTTGAGTTTATTTTTGTATATGGTGTTAGGGAGTTTTCTAATTTCATACTTTTACATGTACCTGTCCAGTTTTCCCAGCACCATTATTGAAGATGTTTTCTTTTCTCCACTGTATTTTCTTGCCTCCTTTATCAATGATAAGGTGACCGTATGTGTGTGGGTTTATCTCTGGGTTTTCTATTCTGTTCCATTGATATATATTTCTGTTTCTGTGCCAGTACATACTTTCTTCATTACTGTAGCTTTGTAGTATAGACTGAAGTCAGGGAGCCTGATTCCTCGAGCTCCATTTTGCTTTCTCAAGATTGCTTTAGCTATTCAGGGTTCTTTGTGTTTCCATAGAAATTATGAAATTTTTTCTTCTAGTTCTGTGAAAAATGCCAGTGGTAGTTTGATAGGGATTGCATTGAATCTGTAGATTGCTTTGGGTAATATATTTATTTTCACAATGTTGATTCTTCCAATCCAAGAACATGGTATATCTCTCCATCCATTTGTATCATCTTTAATTTCTTTCATCAGTGTCATAATTTTCTGCATACAGGTCTTTGGTCTCCTTAGGTAGGTTTATTCCTAGATATTTTATTCTTTTTCTTGCAATGGTAAATGGGAGTGTTTTCTTAATTTCATTTTCAGATTTTTCATCATTAGTGTATAAGAATGCAAGAGATTTCTGTGCATTAATTTTGTATCCTGCTACTTTACCAAATTCATTGATTAGCTCTAGTAGTTTTCTGGTAGCATCTTTAGGATTCTCTGTGTATAGTATCATGTCATCTGCAAACAGTGATAGCTTTACTTCTTCTTTTCCAATTTGGATTCCCTTTATTTCTTTTTCTTCTCTGATTGCTGTGGCTAACACTTCCAAAACTATGTTGAATAATAGTGGTGAGAGTGGGCAACCTTGTCTTGTTCCTGATCTTAGTGAAAATGGTTTCAATATTTCACTATTGAGGACGATGTTGGCTGTGGGTTTGTCATATATGGCCTTTATTATGTTGAGGAAAGTTCCCTCTATGCCTACTTTCTGGAGGAATTTTATCATAAATGGGTGTTGAATTTTGTCAAAAGCTTTCTCTGCATTTATTGAGATGATCATATATTTTTTCTCCTTCAATTTGTTAATATGGTGTATCAGATTAATTTATTTGTATATATTGAAGAATCCTTGCATTCCTGGGTTAAACCCCACTTGATCATAATTTATGATCCTTTTAATGTGCTGTTGAATTCTTTTTGCTAATATTTTGTTGAGGATTTTTGCATCTATGTTCATCACTGATATTGGTCTGTAGTTTTCTTTCCTTGTGAAATCTTTGTCTGATTTTGTTGTCAGAGTGATGGTGGCCTCAGAGAATGAGTTTGAGAGTGTTCCTCCCTCTGCTATATTTTGGAGAAGGATAGGTGTTAGCTCTTCTCTAAATGTTTGATAGAATTCTCCTTGAAGCCATCTGGTCTTGGGCTTTTATTTGTTGGAAGATTTTTAATCACAGTTTCAATTTCAGTGCTTGTGATTGGTGTGTTCATATTTTCTATTTCTTTCTGGTTCAGTCTCAGAAGGTTGTGCATTTCTAAGAATTTGTCCATTTCTTCCAGGTTGTCCATTTTATTGGCATATAGTTGCTTGTAGTAATCTCTCATGATTCTTTGTATTTCTTCAGTGTCACTTGTTACTTCTCCTTCTTCATTTCTAATTCTATTGATTTGAGTCTTCTCCCTTTCTTTCTTGATGAATCTGCTAATGGTTTATCAATTTTGTTTATCTAATCAAAGAACCAGCTTTTAGTTTTATTGATCTTCGTGATCATTTCCTTCACTGCTTTTTCATTTATTTCTGATCTGATCTTTATGATTTCTTTCCTTCTGCTAACTTTTGGGTTTTTTTGTTCTTCTTTATCTAATTGCTTTAGGTGTAAGGTTAGGTTGTTTATTTGAGATGTTTCTTCTTTCTTAAGGTAAGATTGTATTGCTATAATCTGCCCTCTTAGAAATGCTTTTACTGCATCCCATAGGTTTTGGGTCGTTGTGCTTTCATTTTCATTTGTTTCTAGGTATTTTTTTTATTTCCTCTTTGATTTCTTCAGTGATCTCTTGTTTATTAAGTAGTGTGTTGTTTAGCCTCCATGTGTTTGTATTTCTTATAGATTTTTTCCTGTAATTGATATCTAGTCTCATAATGTTGTTGTCAGAAAAGATACTTGATACAATTTCAATTTTCTTAAAGTTACCAAGGCTTGACTTTTTCCCCAAGATATGATCTATCCTGGGGAATGTTCCATGAGCACTTGAAAAGAATGTGTATTCTGTTGTTTTTGGATGGAATGTCCTATAAATATCAATTAAGTCCATCTTGTTTACTGTATCATTTAAAGCTTCTCTTTCCTTATTTGTTTTCATTTTGGATGATCTGTCTATTGGTGAAAGTGGGGTTTTAAAGTCCCCTTCTATGACTGTGTTACGATCGATTTCCCCTTTTATGGCTGTTGGTATTTGCCTTATGTATTGAGGTGCTCCTTTGTTGGGTGCATAAATATTTACAATTGTTATATCTTCTTCTCAGATTGATGCCTTGATCATTATGTAGTGTCCTTCTTTGTCTCTTGTAATTGTCTTTGTTTTAAAGTCTATTTTGTCTGGTATGAGAATTGCTACTCCAGCTTTCTTTTGATTTCCATTGGCATGGAATATATTTTTCCATCTCCTCACTTTCAGTCTGTATGTTTCCCTAAGTCTGACGTGGGTCTCTTATAGACAGCATATATATGGGTCTTGTTTTTGTATCCATTCAACCAATCTATGTCTTTTTGTTGGAGCATTTAATCCATTTACATTTAAAGTAATTATCGATATGTATGTTCCTATTCCCATTTTCTTAAATGTTTTGGGTTTATTATTGTAGGTCTTTTCTTTCTCTTGTGTTTCCTGCCTAGAGAAGTTCCTTTAACATTTGTTGTAAAGGTGGTTTGGTGGTGCTGAATTCTCTTAGCTTTTGCTTGTTTGTAAACTTTAATTTCTCTTTCAAATCTGAAAGAGTTCCTTGCTGGGTACAGTAATCTTGGTTGTAGGTTTTTCTCTTTCATCACTTTAAATATGTACTGCCACTCCCTTCTGGCTTGCAGAGTTTCTGCTGAAAGATAAGCTGTTAACTTTATGGGGTTTCCCTTATGTGTTATTTGTTGTTTTTCCCTTGCTGCTTTTAATATTTGTTTTTTGCTTTTAATTTTTGATAGTTTGATTAATATGTGTTTTGGCTTGTTACTCCTTGTATTTATTCTGTATGGGACTCTCTGTGCTTCCTGGACTTGATTAACTATTTCCTTTCCTATATTAGGGAAGTTTTAGACTATAATCTCTTCAAATATTTTCTCAGTCCCTTTCTTTTCCTCTTATTCTTTGAGGACCCGTATATTTCAAATGTTGGTACGTTTAATGTTGTTTCAGAGGTCTCTGAGACTGTCCTCAATTTTTTCATTCTTTTCTTTATTCTGCTCTGCAGGAGTTATTTCCACTGTCTTATCTTTCAGGTCACTTATCTGTTCTTCTGCCTCAGTTTTTCTGCTATTGATCCCTTCTAGAGAATATTTAATTTCATTTATTGTGTTGTTCATCACTGTTTGTTTGCTCTTTAGTTCTTCTAGTTCCTTGTTAAGCATTTCCTGTATTTTCTCCATTCTATTTCTAAGATTTTGGATCATCTTTACTATCATTATTCTGAATTCTTTTTCATGTAGACTGCCTATTTCCTCTTCATTTGTTAGGTCTGATGGGTTTTTGCCTTGCTCCTTCATCTGCTGTGTGTTTCTCTGTCTTCTCATTTTGCTTAACTTACTGTGTTTGGGGTCTCCTTTTCACAGGCTGCAGGTTCATAGTTCCCGTTGATTTTGGTGTCTGTCCACAGTGGCTAAGGTTGTTTCAGTGGGTTGTGTAGGCTTCCTGCTGGAGGGGACTAGTGCCTGTGTTGTGGTGGATAAGGCTGGCTCTTGTCTTTCTGGTGGGCAGGTCCACGTCTGGTGGTATGTTTTGGGATATCTGGCCTTATTATGATTTTAGGCAGCCCCTGTGCTAATGGATGAGGTTGTGTTCCTGTCTTGCTAGTTGTTTGGCATAGGGTGTCCAGCACTGTAGCTTGCTGGTCGTTGAGTGGAGCTGGGTCTTGGCATTGAGGTGGAGATCTCTGGGAGATTTTCACCATGTGATATTACGTGGAGCTGGAGGTCTCTTGTGGACCAGTGCTCTGAACTTGGTTCTCCCACCTCAGCGGCACAGCCCTGATGCCTGCCTGGAGCACCAAGAGCCTGTCCTCCACAAGGCTCAGAATAAAAGAGAGGAAAAAAAGAAAGAAGATAAAATAAAATAAAATAAAGTTATTAAAGTAAAAAATAAAAAAAATAATTATTAAGAAAAAAATGTTTTAAGTAAAAAAAAATAAAAACAAAAATAACGGACAGACAGAATCATAGGACAAATGGTAAAAGCAAATCTATACAGACCAAATCACACACAAAAGCATACACATGCACACTCACAAAGAGAAAGGGAAAATATATCTATATGTCGTTGCTCCCAAAGTCCACCTTCTCAATTTGGGATGATTCATTGTCTATTCATGTATTCCACAGATGTAGGGTACATCAAGTTGATTGTGCAGATTTAATCTGCTGCTTCTTAGGCTGCTGAGAGAGATTTCCCTTTCTCTTCTTTGTTCGCACAGCTCCTGGAGTTCAGCTTTGGATTTGGACCCACCTCTGCATGTTGGTCGCCTGAGGGCGTCTGTTATTTGCTCAGACAGGACGGGGTGAAAAGAGGAGCTGATTCGGGGGCTCTGGCTATCTCAGGCTTGGGGGAGGGAGGGGTATGGGTGTGGGGTGACCCTGCAGTGTCAGAGGCTGGCGTGATGTTGTACCAGCCTGAAGTGCACCGTGCATCCTCCCGGGGAAGTTGTCCCTGGATGATCGTGGGACCCTGGCTGTGGTGTGTTGCACAGGCTTCCAGGAGGAGAGGTGTGGATAGTGACCTGTGCTTCCACACAGGCTTCTTGTTGGCTGCAGCAGCAGTCTTAGCATCTCATGCCTCTCTCTGGTGTCTGCACTGATAGCTGCAGCTCGCTCCCGTCTCTGGAGCTCTTTAAGTGGCACTCTTAATCCCCTCTCCTCGTGCACCAGGAAGCAAAGAGGCACGAAAAAGAGTCTTGCCTCTTTGGCATCTCCAGACTTTTTCGCAGACTCCCTCCCTGCTAGCTGTGGCACACTAGTCACCTTCAAGCTGTGTTCACGCAGCCAACACCAGTCCTCTCCCTGGGATCCGACTGAAGCCCAAGCCTCAGCTCCCAGCCCCCACCAGTCCCAGTGGGTGAGCAGACAAGCCTCTCAGGCTGGTGAGTGTAGGTCAGCATCGATCCTCTGTGCGGGAATCTCTCCGCTTTGCCCTCCGCACCCCTGTTGCTGCGCTCTCCTCCGTGGCTCTGAAGCTTCTCCCCTCAGCCACCTGTAGTCTCCGCCCACAAAGGGGCTTCCTAGCGTGTGGAAACCTTTCCTCTTTCACAGCTCCCTCCCACTGATGCAGGTCCCATCCCTATTCTTTTGTCTCTGTTGTTTTCTTTTTTCTTTTGCCCTACTTAGGTATGTGGGGAGTTTCTTTCCTTTTGGGATGTCTGAGGTCTTCTGCCAGCATTCAGTAGGTGTTCTGTAGGAGTTGTTCCACATGTAGATGTATTTCTGATGTATTTGTGGGGAGGAAGTTGATCTCCATGTCTTACTCTTCCACCATCTTGAAGCTCTCTCTCCCTATGGTTGTTTTTTTTTTTTTTCCCCTGATGTTGAGTTGCATGAGCTGTTTGTATATTTTGGAGATTAATCCTTTGTCAGTTGTTTCATTTGCAATATTTTCTCCCATTCTGAGGGTTGCCTTTTCATCTTCTTTATGGTTTCCTTTGCTGTGCAAAAGTTTTTAAGTTTAATTAGATCCCATTTGTTTATTTTTGTTTTTATTTTTCTTACTCCAGGAGGTGGGTCAAAAAAAGTTCTTGCTGTGATTTATGTCAAAGAGTGTTCTGCCCATGTTTTCCTCTAAGAGTTTTATAGTGTCTGGTCTTACATTTAAGTCTTTATTCGATGTTGAGTTTATTTTCGTGTATGGTGCTAAGGAGTGTTCTAATTTCATTCTTTTACATGTATCTCTCCAGTTTTCCCAGCACCATTTATTGAAGGGGCTGCCTTTTCTCCATTATATATTCTTACCTCCTTTGTCATAGATTAATTGACCATAGGTGCTACCATGTGACCCAGCAAACCCACTTCTGGACATTTACACAGAGAAAACCATAATTCAAAAGGACACATGTACCCCAGTGTTCATTGCAGCACTACTTACAATAGCCAAGACATGGAAGAAACATAAATGTCCATCAACAGAGGAATAGATAAAGAAGATGTGGCACATATATAGAATGGGGTATTACCCAGCCATAAAAAGGAATAATACTGGGTCATTTGTAGGGAAGTGGATGGACTGAGAGACTGTCATACAGAGTGAAGTAAGTCAGAAAGAGAAAAACAAATATCGTATATTAACGCATATATGTGGAATCTAGAAAAATGATATAGATAACCTTATTTGCATAGCAGAAATAGAGACAAAAACTTAGAGAACAAATGTATAGATACCAAGTGGGGCAGGTGTGGGTGGGATGAATTGGGAGATTGGGATTGACATATATACACTACTGATACTATGTATAAAATAGATAACTAATGAGAACCTACTATATAGCACAGGGAAATTTACTCAATGTTCTGTGGTGACCTAATTGGGAAGGAAATCCAAAAAAGAGGGGATATATGTATACATATAGGTAATTCACTTTGTTATACAGTAGAAACTAACACAACATTTTAAAGCAACTATACTCCACTAAATTTTTTTTAAAAATTAAGCTAATTCTGAATATTAGTCTAATGACTTGGCTAATTGTCCTTGCTCATTTAAGCTAAAGTCTACTTTTTTACAGAATGGACACCTGATTTCACTTTTGGTTATTTGAGCAATTACATGATTGACATCAGAAAGGAAGGGTAGTTTATGTGATATAAGTGGTTATAGGTATGACAGTGAATTTTCTTTGAGTTTATGCATTTCATTAAGGCAATTTTTAAGTAATGACAATGACTCTAACGTATGTAGATATACCACAGGGCTAGACATTGCATAGAATATGGCAAGTCACAAGCTCTTATGAATAAAATGTATTTAATTTCAACTGATACTAAGAACAATATATACGGATATAGATATAACTTTAAACAGCTTTATTGAGGTATAATAAGCATACAGTAAACTTTATACATTTAAAGTGTACAATTCAGTTTTGACATATGCATACATCTCTGAAACCATCACCATAATCAAGATAATGAATCCACATTTCTTCTCAATTTTCCTTATGCTCCTTTGCAATTGCTCCCACTTGCCCATCCCAATCCTCCTGTCCAAAAAAAAAACTCTGACTTGTTGTTTGTCACTATAGGTTATTATGCATTTTCTAAACTCATATAAATTAAATGTTATGGTATATGCCTTTTTTTTTTCGGTTTGACTTTTTTCACTCAACATATTTATTTTGAGATTCACCCATGTTGTGAATTTTAATAGTTCCTTCCTATTCATTGTTGAGTAACTTTCCATTATATGACTATTTTGCAAATTGTTTCTCATTCCTCTGTTTATAAGTATTTGGGTTGTTTCCAGTTTTTGGTTATTGCAAATAGAGCTCATATTTGTGTATAAGAGTTGAACAGAGTAAACAACAATGAGTGTTATCAGTTAGTTATTAGTACTAGTAGTTTTTTGGTGGAGGAAATTCCAATCAATTTTCTATATAGAAGTTTACATCATCTTAGAATAAAGACAATCTTAATTCTTCCTTTAAAAGTTGGAAGAATTCTACTTCTTTTCATTGCCTGATTGCACTGACTAGAGCCTCCAATACAATGTTGAACAGAACTGTGAGATCAGACATTCCTGTCTTGTTTCTGATCATGGGGTAAAGCAATCAGAATTTTACCATTAAGTATGATGCTAGCTGTAGGTCTTCACAGATATCTTTTATCAGGTTGAAGGAGTTCCCTTGTATTAATAATTTGCTGAGAATTTTTATAAGAAATGGATACTGAACTTTTTCAAATGATTTATCTGCATAAATTGAGATGATTGTGACCTTCTTTTTTTTTTAGATTGCTAGTGTTGTGAACTACCTTGCTGATTTTCAAACATAAACCAACTCTACATTTCTGAAATAAACCCCACTTGGTCACTTACATATTATCTTTTTAATATTTTGTTGCTTTGATTTTGCAAAATACATTTATTTCATACAACTATTGAATAACTATATGGTTTGGATATAATGATGAGAATTTATTAAACACATAAACTCTTTAACCAAACTACCTTGGTTAAAATCCCAGTCTTAGGGATGGGGTCAAGATGGTGCAGTAGGAGGATGTGGAGTTTGTATCTTCTCACAACTAGGGCACTTACCAGGCACCAGTGGGGAACCTTTGACACCTAAGGGGATGGGAGGAATCCCTGCATGACCAGATAGGGTATCGGGGGGTGAGGAAGGGGCAGAAAAAGTGGAGGTGGGATGGGACCAGTGTCCCTGAGGGGCAGCTGGGAAAAAGATGGGGTTCACACGTACAGAGGGCCCCACTCATGGTGAGGGGATCAGCAGGAAAGGGTAGAGGCTTTTGGGGGTTCAGGGATTGGAGGGGAATGTGGCCAGCATCTCCCCTGCCTGCCTGAGTCCTGGTGAACCTGCTGGGGTTCTGGGCCTGAAACTCTGCCCTCCAGTGCCTGCTCCAGCCATGCAGATCCTGAGCCTAAGCTCCACAACCACAACCCAACCCCACCACCAGGGCCTTTTCCAGCTCCTTCTTTTTTCTTTTTTTTTCTATTGTGGTTCTGTTTTGCTTTGTTGTTGTTTCATTTTTATTTTTTCTAATATATATTTTATTTTTTATTCTTTGTTATTGTTCTGCTCCTTTTTGCTTGTTGCCTTTTTTTTTTTTTTTTTTACCATGCCACTTGGCTTATTGGGTCTTGGCTCCCAGGGCAGGGGTCAGGCATGAGCTCCAATGGTGTGAGCATTGAGTCCAAACCACTGGACTAGCAGAAAACCTCAGACCCCAGAGAATATTAATCAGTGTGAACTCTCCCAGAGGTCCTCATCTTGGCACTAAGATCCAGCTCCATCCAACTGCCTGCAAACCTAAAGCCAAACAACAAGTAAGACAGGAACACAGCCTCACTCATCAAAAAAAAAAAGATGACAAAAAATAATTGTTACAGATAAATGAGCAAGGTAAAAACCTACAAGATGAAATAAATGAAGAGGAAATAGGCAACCTACCTGAAAAATAATTTAGACTAATGTTAATAAAGATGATCCAAAATCTCAGAAATAGAATGGAAAGGATCAAGAAAATACAAGAAATGCATAACAAGGACCTAGAAGAACTAAAGAATAAACAGAGATGAACAACACAATAACTGAAATGAAAAATACACTAGAAGAAATCAATAGAAGAATAACTGAAACAGAGGAATGAATAAGTGAGCTGGAAGATAGAATGGTGGAAATAACAGCCAAGGAGCAGAATAAAGAAAAAAGAATGAAAAAAAAAAATGAAGACAGTCTCAGAGACTTCTGGGGTAACATTGAAAGCACCAACATTTGAATTCTAGGGGTCCTAGAAAAAGAAGAGAAAGAGAAATGGTCTGAGAAAATATTTGAAGATATTAGAGTTGGAACTTCTCTAACATGAGAAAGGAAATATCTACCCAAGTCCAGGAAGTGCAGAGAGTCCCATACAGGATAAACACAAGGAGAAAAACACTGAGACACATATTAATCAAACTAACAAAAAGTAAATTTAAAGAGAAAATATTAAAAGCAGCAAGGGAAAAGCAACAAATAATATACAAGGAAATCCCAATAAGGTTATCAGTTGATTTTTCAACAGAAACCCTGCAGGCTAGAAGGGATTGGCAGGATATATTTAAAGTGATGAATGGGAAAAATCTACAAGAAAGATTATTCTACCCAGCAAGGATCCCATTCAGATTCAACTGAGAAATCAAAAGCTTTACAAGCAAGCAAAATCTAAGCGAATACACCACCATGAATCCAGTTTTAAAACAAATGCTAAAGGAACTTCTTTAGGTGAGAAACACAAGAGAAGAAAAAGACCCACAAAATCAAACCCAAAAAATTAAGAAAATGATAGTGGGAATATACATATTGATAATTACCTTGAATGTAAATGGATTAAATGCTCTAAGCAAAAGACACACTCTGGCTGAATGCATACAAAAACAAGACCTGTGTATATGCTGTCTACAAGAGACCCACTTCAGATTTAGGGACACATACAGACTGAAAGTGATGGGATGGAAAAGATATTCCATGCAATTGGAAATCAAATGAAAGCTGGAGTAGCAAGACTCATATCAGATAAAATAGACTTTAAAATAAAGACTGTTACAAGAGACAAGGAAGGATACTATATCATGATTAAGGGATCAATCCAAGAAGAAGATATAAATATTATAAATATTTCTCCACCCAACATAGGAGCAACTCAATACGTAAGAAAAATTCGAACAGCCAAAAAAGGGGAAATTGACAGTAACAGGATAATTGTGGGGGATTTAACACCCCACTTACACCAATGGACGTATCATCCAGACAGAAAATAAATAAGGATATGAAAGTTTAAATGACACAGTAGACCAGATAGACTTAGTTGACATTTATAGGACATCCCACCCGAAAGCAGCAGAATACACTTTCTTCTCAAGTGCACATGAAACATTCTCCAGGATAGATCACATCTTGCATCACAAATCAAGCCTCGGTAAATTTAAGAAACATGAAATAGTATCAAGCATCTTTTCTGACCACAATGTTGTAAGATTAGTAATCAGTTACAAGAAAAAAAACTATAAAAAATACAAACACATAGAGGATAAACAATTTGACACTAAATAACAAAGAGATCACTGAAGAAATCAAAGATGAGATAAAAAAAATACATTGAAAAAGATGACAATGAAAACAGGACAACCCAAAACCTATGAAACACAGCAAAAGCAGTTCTAAGAGGGAAGTTTATAGCAATTCAATCCCACCTCAAGAAAAGCCTCAAGTAAACAACCTAAACTTACACCTAAAGCAACTAGAGAAAGAAGAAGAAACAAAACCCAAAGTTAGTAGAAGAAAGAAATCATAAAGATCAGAGCAGAAATAAATGAAATAAAAATGAAGAAAACAATAGCAAAGATCAATAAAACTAAATTTTGGGCTTTTGAGAAGATAAATAAAATTGATAAAGCTTTAGCAAGACTCATTAAGATAAAAAGGGAGAAGACACAAATCACCAGAAGTAGAAACAAAAAAGGAGAAGTAACAACTGACACAACAGAAATACAAAGGATCATGAGAGACTACTACAAGAAACTGTAGTATGCCAATAAAGTGGACAACCTGGAAGAAATGGACAAATTCTTAGAAAGGTAAAACCTTCCAAGACTGAACCAGGAAGAAATAGAAAATATGAATAGAATAATCACAAGTACTGAAATTGAAACTGTGATTTAAAAGTTTCCAACAAATAAAAGTCCAGGACCAGACTGCTTCACAGGCGAATTCTATCAAACATTTAGAGAAGAGCTACCACCTATCCTTCTCAAACTCTTCCAAAAAAATTAAAGAGGGATGAGCACTACCAAACTCATTCTACGAGACAACCAACACCCTGATACCAAAACCAGAAAAAGATATTTAAAAAAAGAAAATTACAGACCAATATCACTGATGAATATAGATGCAAAAATCCTCAACAAAATACTAGCAAACAGAATCCAACAATACATTAAAAGGATCATACACCATGATCAAGTGGGATTTATCCCAGGGAGGCCAGGATTCTTCAATATATGCAAATCAATCAATGTGATACACCATATTAACCAATTAAAGAATAAAAACCATATGATCATCTCAATAGATGCAGAAAAAGCTTTTAACAAAATTCAACACACATTTATGATAAAAATTCTCCAGAAAGTGGACATAGAGGGAACCTACCTCAACATAATAAAGGCTGCATATGACAAACCCACAGCCAACATTGTCCTCAATGGTGAAAAACTTTAAGCATTTCCTCTAAGATCAGAAACAAAAGAAGTATGTCCACTCTCACCAATATTATTCAACATAGTTTGAATAGGAAGTCCTAGCCATGGAAATCAGAGAAGGAAAAGAAATAAAAGAAATCCAAATTAGAAAAGAAGTAAAACCATCACTGTTTGCAGATTACATGATACTATACATAGAAAATCCTAAAGATGCTACCAGAAAACAACTAGAGCTAATTAATGAATTTAGTAAATTAGTGAATTTAGTGAATTTAGTAGGATACAAAATTAATGCACAGAAATCTCTTGCATTCCTATACACTAACAAAAAAAAGGTCAGAAAGAGAAATTAAGAAAACAATCCCATTTACCACTGCAACAAAAAGAATAAAATACCTAGGAATAAACCTACCTAAGCAGGCAAAAGACCTGTATGCAGAAAATCATAAGACACTGATAAAAGAAATCAAAGAGGACACAAACAGATGGAGAGATGTACTGTGTTCTTGGATTGGAAAAAACAATATTGTGAAAATGACTATACTATCCAAAGCAATCTACAGATTCAATGCAATCCCTATCAAATTACCAATGGCATTTTTCACAGGTTAGAACAAAAAAATTTACAATTTGTATGGAAACAAAAACGACCCCAAATAGCCAAAGCAATTCTGAGAAAGAAAAAACGGAGCTGGAAGAATCAGGCTCCTTGACTTCAGATTATACTACGAAGCTACAGTAATCAAGGCAGTGTGGTACTGGCACAAAAACAGAAATATAGATCAATGATACAGGATAGAAAGCCCAGAGATAAACACACGCACCTATGGTCACCTAATCTATGACAAAGGAGGCAAGAATATACAATGGAGAAAAGACTGTCTCTTCAATAAGTGCAACTGTGTGAAAACTGGACAACTACATGTAATAAAATGAAATTAGAACACTACCTAATACCATACACAAAAATATTCTCAAAATGAATTGAAGACCTAAATGTAAGGCCAGACCCTGTAAAACTCTTCGAGGAAAACAGGAAAAACACTCTTTGACATAAATCACAGCAAGATTTTTTTTGACTCACCTCCTGGAGTAAGGAAAATAAAAACAAAAATAAACAAATGGGACCCAATTAAATGTAAAAGCTTTTGCACAGCAAAGGAAACTGCAAACAAGACAAAAAGACAATCCTCAGAATGGGAGAAAATATTTACCAGTGAAGCAACTGACAAAGATTAATCTCCAAAATATACAAACAGCTCATGCAGTTCAATATCAAAAAAAAAAAAAAACCCTATCCTAAAATGGGCAAAAGACCTAAATAGACATTTCTCCAAAGAAGACATGCAGAGGGCCAACAAACACATGAAAAGATGCTCAACATCACTAATTATTATAGAAATGCAAATCAAAACTACAATGAGGTATCACCTCACACTAGTCAGAATGGTCATCCTCAAAAATTCTACAAACAATAAATGGTGGAGAGGGTGTAGAGAAAAGGGAACCCTCCTGCAGTGTTGGTGGGAATGTAAATTGATACAGCCACTATGGAGAACAGTATGGAGGGTCCTTAAAAAACTGAAAATAAAACTACCATATGACCCAGCAATCCCACTTCTGGGCATATGCCCTGAGAAAACCATAATTCAAAAAGACATATGTACCCCAATATTCATTGAAACACTATTTACTATAGCCAGGACATGGAAACTACCTAAATGTCCATTGAGAGATGAACGGATAAAGAATATGTGGTACATATATATGATGGAATATTACTCAGCCATACAAAGGAATGAAATTGGATCATTTGTAGAGATGTGGATGGAGGTACAGTCTGTCATACAGAGTGAAGTAAGTCAGAAAGAGAAAAAGCAGTATCGTATATTAATGCATATATGTGGAATCTAGAAAAATGTTACAGGTAAAACTTTTTGCAGGGCAGGAATAGAGACACAGACATAAAGAATGGATGGGTGGACACAGAGGGGAAAGGGGAAGGTGGTATGAATAGGGAGATTAGGATTGACATATATACATTAATACATACATACATATATATATGTGTAAAATATATAGCTAGTGGGAACTTGCTTTATAGCCCAGGGAGCTCAGCTCAGTGCTCTGTGATCACCTAGATGGGTGGCGGTGAGATGGAGGTCCAAAATGGAGGGGATATATGTATACATATTGAATTCGTTGTACAGAGGAAACTAACACAACATTGTAAAAAAATTATATTCCAATAAAAAAATAAAAAATCCCAGTCTTGGTTAAGCTACTTAAGATTTTGTGACTCAGTTTACTTACTGTAAAATATCAATAAGAGTAACAACCTAGCTATCTCACAGGCTGTTGATAGGACAAAATAAGGTAATGCAATTGGGAGTGTAATGCAATGCCTGGTGTATAACACCTGCCAGACATGGTCAGATAGTATTAATGTATTTTGAGTGACTGTGGTTAAGTCCAGACCAGTAATGTGTGGCAGGTTGTCAGTGGTGGGAGAAGATGAAGGAAAATGATTTTGGAATAATTATGACACGGAGTTATTGAGCCAGCTGGAGACATTGCTAAGAGCTAGTGAGAGAAGGTAAGAGCCACCTCTTGGGGAGGTGGCATGCTGGTTTAGAGACTGCAAAAGGGAAAGGTTCTGAACTAATTCTGGAGGTGTGGAGCTGAGTATCCCTAGAGTATATTTATTTATCTAGGAACATATAAAGGGACTTTTATGCAGGAGATATCTAAGGGTCAATAAGGGACAATAAGAGGCAGTTAGTTAATACCAAGGTCAAAATCCAATTCCAACCTTCCATCTAGTCTTTTAGGACCCGATCCTTAATGATGTTCAAATAGTTTTGTTCCATGGATTCCTTTGTCAGTGTGGTAAATCTATAGAGCCCTTCGCAGAGTAATATTTTTAAAAGCATGAATAAAATACACAGGATTAAAAATAAAACCATAGTTTTGTGAAATACTCTTCTACACACAGGCTTCTCTGCGGGGTGAGGTGTTGTGTCTATGTATCCCAGGTGAAGAACCTGTGGGAATAATGAATGAGATGGAGACTGAGATAGAAAGATTAAAGAAATATTTTATTTCTTTTTTTTTAAAGGATATTTATTTTACTTTTTTTTTTTAAAGGAATTCCTTTATTTTTATTTTTTACTTATTTATTTATTTATTTTTGGCTGTGTTGGGTCTTCGTTTCTGTGCGAGGGCTTTCTCTAGTTGCGGCAAGCGGGGGCCACTTTTCATCACGGTGCGCCGGCCTCTCATTATCGCAGCCTCTCTTGTTGCGGAGCACAGGCTCCAGACGCGCAGGCTAAGTAGTTGTGGCTCACGGGCCTAGTTGCTCCGCGGCCTGTGGGATCTTCCCAGACCAGGGCTCGAACCCGTGTCCCCTGCATTGGCAGGCAGATTCTCAACCACTGCACCACCAGGGAAGCCCAATATTTTATTTCTTAAGTCTCTTATTGTTGAGTGAAATTTATATCTCTTCCTTTGATTCTTTATTCATATGTCACCTTTCTGTGGGTCCTTATCTGAGCCACTCTTTCTAAAAATGCATTCTGACTTTATACTGCCAACACTCACTAACCCACTTCTCTGATTTTGTTTTCTCTTTAGCACTCACCATTATCTAAACCCATGTTCAACAATCATGCCCATAGGTCAAATTCTGACCACCCTCTGTTTTTGTACGATCCATAAGCTGAGAAGAGTTTTTACATATTAAATGTTTTTTTAAGTAAAAAAAAAGAATATTTTATAATATGAGAAATTTTTATTAAATTCAAATTTTACCATCCATAAGTCAAGTTTTGTTGGAACACACTCATTTTCATTTATATATTGTCTTAGCTGTTTTGTAATACAAGGGCAAAATTGAATAGTTGTACTCTCTGGCCCTTTACAGTTTGCTGACCTCTTAGTTAAAATATTATATTTTAGTTTTTTTCATATATACTATTTTATCTACTATATTTTTATTGTTCATTTCTTTCCACTAAGCTCATAAATCCCTGGCTGATAGGAATTTTTGTCTGTTTTGTTCCCTAGTTTATTCCTGAAACCTAGAAACAGTGTGTGGCACATAGTTAGTACTTACTAAACACTTGCTGATTGAATGAATATCAGGCACATTAGTAATATGATATAGAGCAGTTCAGATAAAACAAGTGCTATCAAGAAGGGATGAATCAACATGTGAGATTTTTAGAACTGCCTTAGTGAAGGATCTTGATGGATGAGTATGCCTCCGATAGGTAGAGAGAACTGGGCATAACAAAAAGTGCCCGGAAATGAGAAGGAGCTCATTTTGCGAACGTGGTCATTAGCATGGCTCATTCAGGGAATAATGAGAAATAATCCTAGAGAAAATAGTTAAAGGTTTACAATGGGAAAGAAAGAGGAATACTGCTGGAAAATGTAAAAGTGAGGCCAGATTATGTAGAGCCTCCAGGATGAGAAGTTTGGTTTGAGACAAATATGTGAATGTCCTGACTCTGAGGTGTTTACAAACCTTGGAAAGAAATGGAGGAGGGAAAGGTTACAACGCAACCAAGAAGATGTCAATTTGCCCTGTAGTTAACTTGTGATTTGGAGCAATTCCAAACAAAAGCAGCAAGTCAAAAGATCGCATCCCTTTTATTTTCTTCTCTTCACTTTAAGAATACCAATTACAAGTGATTGAAAGAAAACATTTTCATGGTATTTCCACAGACCTGATTATGCTACAAGTTTGGAGACAATATCTCCAGGGCTCCAGCTGGGACACATTTATAGGATATTGAGTTTGGATTTTATGTCTTGTTTTGCCACTATGTGGAGGTTACTTTGATGTTTATTATACTGCTGGATTGATAAAAATCACAGTAAGATAAACACAATCAACATCTTTTACTAGTTGTTCAAATTGTGACTTGCACTCAGTAGGAGACAATGGTAATTTCTGGTATATTAGAAATTTGATGCAACCCTCAGCTTGACTCCCAAATAATTAAAGAGAATTTTTTATACTTTTAACCTACTTGAACTTTCAGTATTTAATTTAATATGCACTTGCTGATACCCACTATTACCAGGTAGAAGAAATTTAATAAATGACATGAAGTGTATGAATTAATGAACTCAACCAAATTCACAAAAGGTATTTAAAAACATGAAACATTTTTAATTGGTTATAGAATAGAATTATGTGATTATGAAATAGAGCTTGATAATACAACTTAATGTTAATTTCCAACATATATTTTTATAGTTCTAAAGCATGCATTTTCAACAGTGATGTATCACCTTCCAAGGGGTTGAAATATATTCTTGGGGAGTGAAAAAAATCTTAGTTATTACAATGGCTTGTGGGTCTCCAAATTGCCCAGAGTATAACAACATATATGCTGCATATCTCTGGTATTAAAATTTCATGATGGAGGAACTATTAAGAAAAAAATTATAGAAAGATTCTTTAGGAGAGGGGAAATTATCAAAAAAGAAACAAACCAAAACACGTTGAGAAACACTGTGTTAAACTGCTTGCCTTCCTTTTGCCAGTGATCTTGATATCCTGACAACTCAATTCGTGAACTGTGTTATGTGTATCTGTGGTGTGTGTGTGTGCATGTGTGCACAGTCCTGTTCTAACCAACTAAGGTATACACTTCCCAAGGGTAGAGGCTGAGCCTCCTATGTTTTATGACTTTGTGAAAAATTATAATTTTTAAGTCTTAGATATCTAGATATTTTGACTGATTAATGATAAACCATAGGTTTGTTTTTGTTGATCACCTATTCTTCTTTTTACCTTTTTATCAACTTCTTTGTAGATTTTCTAATAACCTGTAAACCAAAAGAATTTTTAATTAAAAATCACCTCGTCACCTAGGGGCAAGACGGGAATGAAGACACAGACCTACTAGAGAATGGACTTGAGGATATGGGGAGGGGGAAGGGTAAGTTGTGACAAAGTGAGAGAGTGGCATGGACATATATACACTACCAAACATAAAATAGATAGCTAGTGGGAAGCAGCCGCATAGCATAGGGAGATCAGCTCGGTGCTTTGTGACCACCTAGAGGGGTGGGATAGGGAGGGTGGGAGGGAGGGAGACGCAAGAGGGAAGAGATATGGGAACATATGTATATGTATAACTGATTCACTTTGTTATAAAGCAGAGACTAACACACCATTGTAAAGCAATTATACTCCAATAAAGATGTTAAAAAAAAAAATCACCTCATCACAAACCCTAATGTCAGGTAAGGAATTCCTTTGTAACATGAATAAATGCACACTAATTTATTTATGTATTTATTTAGTTATTTGCTTATAAACAACAGAAATTTATTTCTCGCACTTCTGGAGCCTTGAAATACAAGGTCATGCTGCTAGCACGGTTGGGTTCTGGTGAAAGCCCTCTTCTTTGTTGCAGACAGCTCACTTCTCGCTGTATCCTCATGAGGCAGAGAGCATAGAGAGCCACATTATTTTATTTTATTTTATTTGTATGTTTATATCTTCACTAGTTGAGTTTTCTTAGATATGCTTCAATAAATGTGTCATCTAATTGCCTGAACTAGCTTTAGATTTTAACACAATTGACACAAGTGTTAAGAAAATATTACCTCTGTGAAGAAATGACTTAATAAATATTAACAGCATTTATCATTATATTTTCCTTATTAATGACAGTGATAACTTCAGTTGGACCCTTTGAATTTTGGACTGCACTGTAAGGTGGTATAATGTAGCCAGACTTAGGTTTGAAATTATGGTCTAGACATGACTATATTTCTAACCTGTGGCAAGCTATTTAAACATTCTAAGCATCCTTTTTTTGTCTGTAAAATAGATATTATAATATTGTCTATCTTACAGAGTTGTTGTGAGAATTAAATGAGAACAATTACAAAACTGTTAATGTAGAGGCTAACACATAGTAAAAGAATAGTAAATAGTAATGATAATAGCATATAAGTAGTAGTATAGTAGTGATAATCATAGTAATGATAGTTTGTTAGATTTGTGATCATGTTATCTACATGTTCAAGTTCCCTTGTAAAATTATTATTTCAGAAACCCAACACAGTGACAGTAAAGATGATAAAATTCTAGGGCATTTTCAACCTGAGATTTGATCAGTGTCTTTTAGAAAATTGGTATTTATGGGGAGCAAATGCAATCAGAATGAGGCAAATCAACTAACAAAAATAGGGAGAAATTTAGCAGAAAGAGGTCATGATAGGAATAAATTACAGGCTACATGAGACAAAAAAGAGAAGAGGTGAAAATAGAGAAAACTGTCATTTTAAGGGAATATTCCTAATTTAAAATTCAAAAGTGGAAATGTTTCCATTTGAGATAGGATCAAATTATGGCTGTACTCATGGATTAGAGTTGAAGCTCTAACCTGAGGGTGCTGAGAAACAGTTATATCAGTTTATTAAATGGATCATCAACATGTCTGTTGATATGAAGGAGAAACATGGCAGTGGATAGGGTAAGAAAGAAAACAATTGGGCTAGTTCTTGAAATCCTCAAGGAAAACAAGAGCGTGTCATGAGGATCAAGTGACAAGGGATTTGAGAGTATGTAATAAGAAAATTTTACTAAGTTAATTAATGTTTGTAAAGAATTTACAATAATGCATGACACCTATTGAACACTAAATAAGAGAGTATTAAATGTAATTAAAGATATTTACATAAATATAACGGTGCAGCTACATAATACACTTTCATTGAAAGGATGATCATGATGGTTATGGTGGAAATAAAACACTGATGACTGTCCATGGCAGGGTTAAATTGGGGGCTACTTCCCTGAAACAGACCAGCCAACCTAAAAGAAGTTGGCAACTCAAATCTCTTCCACTCAATTGGACTGGGCAGTTAGTTAATCTGTCGTGTAACCTCTGGCTTAACAGTTAATGCTTATAGTAAAAAATTATAGTCAGACTCTTACATGTGCTCAGAAAATAGGAAATTAATTATAAACACACCACTGAATGAAGGGAGGGTTGAATGGCCACAGTTTCTGTTAAGGCATCATTGAAGTAATCTCCCTACCATTAATTGAACATTTCTGTAGAATTCATCTAAAATTGCTCAGTGAATCCACAGAGAGTTTCTGCTTCATTAACTGTTTACATGGTGACCTCAATCGAAATGTTTCAGTCTGATGAGAGGTTTCTCTCACAAGTCTTAGGCACCAATTGTAGTAGAGTCATCTGACTTTTCATGATACATTGAGAAATGAGAAATATTACATTAGCATTCTTAATCTTACCACATTAAGCACTGAAATGCTCCTTGTTGTGTTAACCTCTAAATAGCCTGCATAATGCCACATTATAAGCTCCATCTCCAAAGTCCTCAGTTTCTATTCATTTGGAGTGAAAGATACATATGCAGCTGTGTCTCCTGCTCATATTTTAAGGCTCTAAAGTCCTAGATTTGAAAGAGGGCACTCTACCTGTTCCATTCATTTTTTAATGACATTAATATTTGCATCATATATTATAATGTCAAGGAAACACATGTATTCAAATTTCAACAGGCATATTTTGAGAAAAAAATAACTTTTCAATAAGCAAAATGTTAAGGAAATAATTGTTTACTACACAATATTTGCAACAGAATCTCTATTATAATAACAATTGGATGGGTGGATTCATTCAGTGGGCAGATCAGAGAAAGGCATAATAATGCTATTTGACTTTTGCATAATATAATAACTAAATTCTAAATATACATTTTGTATATTTAGAATTTTGTATATTTAAAATTTTGTAATAAACCACTGATGCATACAGATCAACATGGATTTTAAAAGAAAGATTAAACAGGAGAGTTGCTGTAACTGTGTCTTGGTCCCAAAATGATTGGAAACTCTGTTACATTGTATAAATAACTCTACAGTTGGGACCTCAGTTTCTACATTTCTAAAATGAGGGAAATGGGTGATGTACTCTTCAAGAACTCAACTCTACATTCTGCTATACTATGTGATATTGGTTACTATTTCTATCTATAAAATTATGGAACTGAATATCATGAGTTCTAAAGTCTTACTAGAAATTTATATGTCAGTGATTTTCCATATTTATTTATTAACTCACTCTCATTCTTTGTCAACAGAGATTTAACTTGTTTGTTTCAATTATTCTTGAGAATTATCCTCTGATGTTGCTTTTGATATTCTTTCTTTCCCAGATATATTTTACTCAATAATTGGATTCATATTTCTAAAATATTATTAACCAGATTAATTTAAAATTCATGATATTTACACAATAAAATAATCTCTATATAAACATGTTATATTTCTTGTTGTATTTTATCATATATCTTTGTTATATCCTTTGTTGGCTCTTTGAACCTATATCAATTTCTCTCTTATCCACAGTCCTGTAAATCATTATGGCTTAAATATGGTTTTCAGTTGTTACTCACTCATAAAAAACCCATTGAAGGCAGGCTTATATTCCCTTTTATTACCTCCAGTGCTTAGCACAGTGATGAGCACATAGCTGGTATGCAGTAGTTTTGTCATGCTTAAACATTCTTCCTCACAGCACTAGGATCTGGGTTTTGAGACTTCCAGGGATGAATGGATTTTGCTGATTCCAATATGTATCCTCTTCTCTGAGCCTCTTTGAACCAAAGGCAGTGGATTTTCAAGATGGATTCAATATTTTTAAATTTAGAAATAACTTCAGCTGAAAATTGTATTGAATTTTTCTGTGATGTAATGTAAAGGACGCAGAGTCAGAATATTTGACTTTGTGAGGCTCAGTCTCCTCACCAGGTTAAAGGGAATAAAAATGTCTTCTCAATTGATGTTACTGGCTTTCCAAGGGAATCAGGTGAGGAGGGAGCTAGATAAGAAAGCATTCAAATATTTCAGTGTTGTGAGATAAAAGGGACTAATTTTATTAGCAGGGATATAAGTAGTAGTAACAGTAACAGTAGTAGTAGTAATTATACTATCATTATTTAAGAATCTGGTCCACATAGTGGGGGAGGATATTCTCAGGACTACCTCACATAGCCAAAAATTTCACAATTAAGTAAATTTATATTTGTGTGTGTCCATATATATTTGTGTGTGTGTGTTTGCATACACATATATGTATTTTATATTAAGGGTGTATTTCTATCCTGCAGCCATTGCTCCCATTCTTTATGACTCAAGGTTTTACCTTTTTTTTCATTACATATAAGTTGAGTAGTCAAGGCTGGACAGAAGCATGGTGTCTTGATGTTTTCAATTGTAAGGAACTAAACACATTCAAAAAGACTCGAGTGGAAAGTTGCTTATTTAAAGACCTCAGCAGATATCCTGTGGATAATCAAGTGTCACAAAGTATTTGGAAACAGTAAGTAGGAACAAAAGTCATTACTTCAGTCTCTCATTGAAGTACATTTACATTTCTGCTCATTTTCTCATTTCCTTTCTCACAGTCTCTCTGTTTTCTGGGAGTTGCTCATGGACTTGGTTTTCCCTGATGCCTAGTCACACATCAACTTACTATGACTTTTCAGTTCAGAAGCCCAACATTATCTGATGGATTGATTCTTATGGTTTTTGTACTCCATTTCTTTGGAACGGAAGCATAATAGATACTTTTCAGGTTAAGATCCACCTATGGTTTCATCAGCTATGACCCATAGGTGGTACTCAGTTGGAAGAGTGGGGCAGAATTATGTTGCATGAAAGCTATCCCTTTAAGGAGATGTAGATTCTTCCAAGGGAGACTTGGTAATGACTCAAGTGTTTGAATATCTTCACCATAATAAAAATCAATTGTTTTTGATATCATTCAAATGAAACGACAATTCTGTATCTTAGTTAAAAGTAACTTCATGTTCACTTATGCATTAAATGTAAAGTAAAAGTAAAGTATTTGAAATCAATTTATAAAATTTCTATCCATCTTTTGAGATATCAGAAAATGCATCCCTTACTCATTATGGATGTCCAGATACTTTCTTATTTGCTCCTTGTAGTGATCAAGCGAGTCCTTGGCTCTGATCTCTAGGTTACTGTTTAATCACATAAGTCTTGCCATTTCTTGAATTAACTTACATAATTATAGACCTTATGCTTGTGTTCTTTAGGTCATAGAACAAATCCTTTCTTTATATGAAACAAGACTGAACATGATGAGATAAGAGAAACTGTAAAATGTTGCGGGCAATAATTTGTATTAAAGTGTTGTATTGTGAGTAATAATTTTCTTGCCTTTTGTTATATTGAATCTATATTTTTAAAGGGAAATACATTCATCTTACTCACAATTAGATTTGCTTTATTTTTCTCTGTAAAGGAGAGTACTTAAACT
Source organism: Eubalaena glacialis (assembly GCF_028564815.1). NCBI lineage: Eukaryota > Metazoa > Chordata > Mammalia > Artiodactyla > Balaenidae > Eubalaena > Eubalaena glacialis. The sequence goes on from NC_083730.1 coordinate 31,118,298, forward strand.
TTTTTGTCATGTTGGATTTTTTGAGAATAAACTTATGAACCCTCTTCCTAGAGAAATTCTTTAAACAATTCTACACCATTTCAGGTGCTTCACTGAATCTCTAAAGTCTATCCATGGATTCCCCAAGGGTTCAGAGTTCATTCTCAAAATGTACTATCATAATGGGAATGATTACAAAAATATTTTCCAACCATGGTTTAGGAAACATATTTAGATAGGACATGACAATTATTGATAGGTCCTTCTCCTGAGTTTTCCAAGTTCATGAATATAAGAGTTTGAAAAGCTCCAAAGACATTTATGCATCATTGTTTCTGATTTTATAAGTAGGCCAACCAAAATGTTCAGCAATATAAATCTAACAGGGGTCAGGGAAGCTCAGTGGTATTAAATCTTTTTTTTTTTTTTAATATAAAGACATTTTAATGTAAGCATAATCCTACAAAGGAATCTAATATGAAAACCAACAAAAGTTAAACTGACTAGCTGAAGTGTGATTTGATAGGGTCATATGTGAGTCCTACCCATATGTCTTTATTCCCACCTGTTCATCTCAGCCTCTAATAGAGTTCTTTAGAACCCAAGGGTCTGAAACACATTATTGAGCCAATGGATAAAATGAGGGAAGGGAAAGGGTATTTTAAGTACAAGCAATAGTAGTCACAAATGTAGCAAAGAAAGAGAAGTTGAATATTGCAGTAAAGAATTGTATTGGGGGCAGGTAGAGAACACATGATGGATTTTTTAGAATAGCAAACTCTTCCATTAAGGCTTTGTATTTCACCTGAAATAATTTGAATATTATTCTGCAAGTATGAGGACTTGTGAATTTCAAATAGGGGAATACTTTAGTAAGATTCACGTTTTGGAAAGATCACTCCGAAAACTACGCAAAAGATAAATTAGAGGAAGAGATTAACTGGAAACAAAAAGATAGGAGATAGCTTAAGTAATCCAGGAGAGAATACATTAGAGCCAGAATTAAGAAAAGAGCACTAGGAGTGGAGGAAAGGTGATAGGTTCCAAAGATATTATGTAGATAGAAAAATTGACAGGACTTGGACCATTTGTAAATGGGTAGTAAGTGAAAGTAGGTAGTCACTATTTCCATCATACTGTTCTTGTATGGTACAGGAAATAAAGAAAGTTGCAGGATGGAAGGGATAGATAATTTCAAATTTATCTTGTCCTGTCCTCTAGTTCTTTCATGTGCATAAAATATTATTTTCCACCTGGATGATGATTTCCCCAATTATGGTATGTTCTTTACGAAGAATTTTCTAAAGTTGGGGTGGAAAAGGGTTTATTCAATGTAGTTAAATCCATAGGAGCATCTAGGTTAAGAAGAATGGTTACACCATGGCTAGGCTGCAAGGAGCTTACTATGAGTGTTTGGCAATATCTGCCATATCTATGAAAGAAAGAAATACCCTGTGTATTGGCTAAATAGTTCATATATATGTATATGTATATATATATATATATATATATATATATATATATATATATATATATATATATATATGTTGCCTGCATGAAAGATTTGTTACAGTGCTTATTTATCAATAACAAGGCCAGGATTTACAAGTTTGGTTTATTAAAATAAGCTAGTGTGTTCTTTCATGAATTTATTTATTTTATTTATTGAGTGATAATATATATGTATTTCTCTCATCATGAAGGTAGAGAGACAGAAAAAATAGACACAGTCCTTGTCCTTAAGAAGCTTATGGCTGAGATGTTGAAATTAATGTGCAGGAAATAATCAGAGCCTATTATGTGGGTGTAAACACTTGTAGTACCAAAGAATGTTAAAGACAATCAGTACTGTTGAAATAGATACAAGGTTAACACACTGGAAGTATCTGAATATTGTTTAGTCAGACTTTAGAAAATTGTAAGATTTGGGTGAATGAAGATAGGCATCAGATTATGGCAGGCAGTGGCTATGTTATTCATCTTTGTCTCTCTAATTCCCCTGAACCAATATCTCCCTTTCTCTGCCAATATGGTCCTCTCTGTCAACAGAACCAGGGTTCACGTGCTGCTTCTGATGATGTAAAGTAACTCTTCCCTGCTATGAGTAGTTCTGTCAGCTCTAGGTCTTGTCCTTGGTCCTTATCACCAAGTACCTCTTACTGACAGGGGCACATCTGAGTTCCTGCAGTATTTAATGAAGAAATTATCCTTCTCCGTGAAGGGGGACAACTTGCAATCATCAATAGGAAAATTAAGTTGTACCAGTGAAAATGAAAGACATCCTGCTCCACCAGAAATCCCAGCCAGTTTTGGAGAGGACTATTTGGAAAGCCTTGGGGGAAGACAGAAATAAAAAATAGTTTGGTGTGAATCTCAAAACTCTACTGGAATAAATCTAAGTTCTAGTTTAAAATGCCTAGAAGAAAGTGTAATGCTTTTCATAAAACATATAGGCTTCAACAGAGCACTGCAAAACCATAACTCTGAGAAAGATCTCTAGGCACAAGCTCTTGTGGTCTGTGAACCATACCACATAGACCATGACCCAAGTCCACACGTACATGAAAACGAATTACCTTTAGGTGACAATGGGGGATTTACCCAGTAGCTTATGTGAACTCAGTATCTTTTGAGAGTAGACTGACAAAAATCTAGAATTTATTTTGAGGCTGATCACCTTTGGATTTGCCTGGCTTGCTCTTTGGATATCTCTACTCTAGAAAACAGTTTGGCCAAGACTGAGCTAGAATTGAAGCAAAAAATAAACAAGAATAACACAATTTAATTCTATTTCTCCATTGGCTGATTGAATAGGCACACAATGAATATTTTTTGAGCCAAGTAATAGATAAATATATAGGAAATTTAATCTATAAGGGTTTAAGTTTTGTTAATATTGTTGCTGGTTTTTTTTTTTAATTGACAGGTTACTTTCATGTTCTCTGTTTCTGTTTCTCCATTTATCACATACTGCCCCAAGTGGATATATGGCCTTCCACAAAAGATATGTGCCTGCTGCTTTTCCTCTAGTGCAATATCAAATGTATTTATTTTAGAATCCTCTGTTGTTTTACCCACTGCTTCATAGGAAGTAGTAGATACAGCACTGTTGGCATCATCATCATCATCACCATCAGGAAATACAACATACACGTTGAACCAGTATTAGTTTTCATGTCACTAGCTGCCAACATTCTGTTAGTATCTTAATTGGAATCACTTAATTGGGAATCAATGACAATTCCTTTTCTTAAGCTGCAGAGTACATTCACAGCCATAGAAATTTTTCCTGCTTCAAATTAAATTACTTCACTTTTAATCATTCATTAACTCCAATCTTAACACTCCTTTTCTAAACTGGTCTGAAGTATACATGGGATTAATACACACACACACACACACACCGAAAGAGCTGCTTGGGAAAGGGCTCCTCCTCTCTGACTTTCAATGTACTGCTAGAGAGTTGAGCAAGCTCAGTAATAAATCATGCAGTGTTTTGGTTTATTCTGCAATGCAATATTCCCAAAACATTTTTGACAACCATTTAATTTGCAGTAAGATATTTGTGTACTAAACGACACTTCAAGCAATTTATTCTTGAAAGTGAAGTAGGAACAATAGACACGATAGTATGATTTCAGTAAATAACAATATATTACAACAATCGTTGCCATGTTAGGATATAGCTTTACTGTCTTCAGAAATAGATAGGATTTTAAGGGGAAAAATACCTTTCAAAATGACAAGCAAGATACAAAATTGAGATAAACAGCTCAGGAGAGTGAGTACTCAGTTATACATAGCCTTATTGGTGAGCTTGCTACATTTGCTTTTCCAAAGGGTTACTTATCTTCCTGACTCTGAACCAGAGTATCCTTTTAAATGCTGATAATAAGCAATAAAGTAGATTCTGCCCAATTGCCTGGCTCCTTTTATTCATGAAACATTGGAATTAGATTTAGTATAGCTGTGTCAATTGGGAAAGAATAAAATTTGGCCTTGTGACTTAATCGTAAAACTTACTTCATATCCTATGATACTGTGAGAGTATACCTACTTACTTATCCTTTAGAAAGACTCTAAAGGGATTGAGCACAAATTGGATAATTATTTTTCAGAGGCAGTTTTGTTGGCAGAGGCTGTAACTTCTGATTATTCCAGTCTGACTTTCTACTAATTCAGCTAACCTGTTATACTTAAATGATCTTTTAAACCAAAGACAATGCATTGCTGCAACCGCCATGAGAATAAATCTGTCAATAGATATATCCTGAACATGTACCATATGCAAGAGAGTATGTTAGGCATGAAGGGGGTTTCAAACAAGTGTAAAGCATCAATGAGATTTCAATAGACTCACAACTAAGACAAAGGATAAATAATAGTAATTTAAAATATGAACAAAATATTATATTCCAGAACAAGACAGTGATGCAAGATTATCAAATGAGTGGTTTAGCTATTAAGTGGTCCAGAGATGAAGAAAAGGGAAAGAGTAGTTCAAGCTGGATTACAGGAATTGTTTCTAGAGGAGAAGGAACTTGTGCTGGACTTACAAAGAGGTAGCCTTTGGAATAGAGAAGAGGAGAAAGAGTAGACTTTCAAAAGTGGAAAATATAGTATGAATGTAAAAAATCCTTCTAGAAGCCACTGAATAGAGCATTTCGTAGGAGAGGAATATTTGTGCTTATACAGATGGAAATTAAGTTGTGTAAGTATAAAATTCCAGGCTGAAGGAATTTAACGTCAGAGAGTTTTTAAATTCCTATATAGTTTGAAAGTTATTTTGTGTTGCCCTTCTTGCAGGGAAGTCATACAATTTTAAATTTATTTTAAAGGGACCAGAATTTATTCACATATTGATTTGTTTTTGTGTATGTATTTTTTATTCTCTAATTAAATTTAGGTAATGTTCTGCTCATTGTGGATCTGACAGTAAACAAAACAGAAAAAAAGTCTACTCTCATGAAATTTATATTCTGGTAGGAGGAAGCAAACAATAAATAAAGGAAATAAATGAAATATATCACATGTTAGGAATGATTAAGTATGAAGAAAAAAACACAAGGCAGGGAGACGAAATATGAAGTGCTGGATGCATTGAAATATTTGTTCCAGAGCCCAGGCCTCATTGAGAAGGTGACTTCTGAGTAAAAACCTACAGGAAGTGAGGGAGTCATCCATGTGGATAGCTGGGGCAGGAAAAGAATGACAAGCAGGGGAAGAGCAAGTGCAAGGCCCCAAAGCAGGAGTGATCAAAGTGGTCAGAGTAATTGGAATAGCCCAAACAAGAGGGGAGCGGTGAAGGCAAGATGAGAGAAAGAATATGAGTCAGCTCATGGAGAAGATTCTAGTCCTCCTGAGGACATTGGTTTTTACCTAGAGTAAGCTGAAAAACCACTGAATAGCCTTGAACAGAAGCTTTGTGTGTCCTGACTCATGATGGGTTATGCAGTGGGTATTAATATGGCCATCTTATACATTTACAGACAAAGGAAATTTTAAAATTAAAACTAATGACCTAGAAAGACGCAAGAGTCCAAAAAATTATTCAAGTATGTGTGTACTCTTGAGACTAACAGTAGATGCATATTAATGTCTCTTTTAAATTTAGTTGATGCTAATAATTTTTGAAATTCTTATGTAATAACCATTTTTTAATCTGACTAATTTGTTGAGAGAGTGCTGGATCATCAGATCTGTGTGGATCATATTAATAAATGAACATATTTTAGGAAAGTATTTTCTGATCATATGTAATAATCTGGGTCAGCATTTCTCATGTGATCTAATGGAAAAGTTTAGGACTGTGAGTGAGGAGATATGGATTTGAAACCAGATGAGCAACTAACGAGCTCTATGGCCTTAGGTAAATCAATGAATGTATACAGACCTCAGCTGGCAATCCCTACCCTGCCCATCTCATGTTACTCCTACTTTGGCCCCTTTAAAATGCAAACAGGGAAATCCTCAAATGAAGTTCTCTGGTAATGAGCCAGATCACACCTTACTCCTGTCTCTATCTTCTGTTTTTCACTGTACTGTGATTCTCCAACTGCCTTGGTTCCTTACTCACAGCCATATTCATACCTTAGATAAATTGCTGTATACTGTATTACTTTAGCTGTCTGCTCCTACCTCCTACTTTTCTCCTTGAACACTATACAATATTATTCCCCCCATGATTTAGGAACTCTCCTCCTTGGCATATTCCCCACTCAGCCTGTATGTCGGGAAAGGGGTAGACCCACATAATTCTGTATATTGCTAACATTCTATATCACAAATCCATACCTATAGTGAGTTTTCCAAATACTCTGTACTATTTTTTGCTTGCTTGGGTTCTCTACTGGTAATGCTGGTCTTGGCTAACATGATGTCTTCATAGTTGTTGACCTTACATGGTTATTGGAAATATACCTGAGTTCCTTGCCACAGGACACTTAATATGCACAGGACACTTAATATGACTTATTCTGCTATTCTGGGTAATTTATCATTGCCTTAGACATCTGTCTTCCGAGGAATGAAATCATAATCCTCACTTTTGTCATGATCACTGTCATCACCATCATTATTATAGTTTATGTATTATGAGTGTTTGCTGTGTACCAAGGATGGAAACAAGAATAGTATATAGGTCATCTCATTTACTCTTCACAACTATCCTTAGAAGAAATATCATTAGCCCCATTTTTCAAAGTGAGGTAGAGAAAGCCTAAATTACTTGCACAAAGTCAAGATAAGTGATAAAGCTGAAATCTAAATCCATAATATCTGACTTTAAAGATCTTCTTTAAGACTGTCCCTAGCTATTGATCTTGGCCATTACAGTGAAATTGGGGTGAAGGCTTTTCTACAGTGACAAAATATAAATATTTTCCTTAACTAGTGCAATAAAAATGAATGAGAATTCTAGTATTTCTGAAATGTTTATCAATGACCATAAAAATATGAAAAGAGGGAATGACAACATGTATGTATATAAATACACAATATACATATACCAAATTATGACAGTAACAAAGCAAAGTTGTTCAACGCACTTTAGTATCTTTCAAACCTTGTTTTAAAAATGGTAAGCTGTGTTACTGATTTGTGTCCTTGTAGATTTTAAAACAAACCATGGTGTATAACACAGACCACATAGTATTTACAGATGAACAAAGGCACTGACCAAATGTACAAATACGCAGAGAACAGAGGAAATGATGTGAGTTTGTTTGGAGATATCTAACATCAAGCTCACATTTCAGACCATCATAAAGCTGTGGAATGCATCACAAACAGACTCGTTATAATTTAACTGTGTTTTTTAATCCTTGAGCAAGAGAACATAAATGTGAGCAATAACATTTTAGGATATGTAGTAGTTCATTATGTGCTTTCTTTGGCATTTTGATGAATAAAAGAAAAGAGAAGAACAAAATTTTTCATCCATGCAAATAGATCTGGACTATTAGAATATAAAAGTTAATCATACAACCCGGTTAAACACATTAAAGGCAGCATATAATAGCAGGAATATTAACACTAGGAAAAATTCTTCATAGGGTACTGGAAAGAGGACACAACTGCAATTAGGAAGCTCAATGATTCTTTCACTGATGGACTATAATTTACATATTTTCCCTGGGTTTCTGTTTCTTCATCTGCAAAATGAGTAATTTAGGCTGAAATAATGTCTGGGATCCTTTCTAGTCCTAGCATTCTGCTATTTGGATTTGGATTAGAAGAAAAAATTCCTTTAGGACCAATTATGAAAAAAGCTTTCAGTAATATCTAACATACTGCTTAATATGAACTGTAGGACTATTTCATTTTAAAAAGGATTTGTTGTAGTATAGTGAATGGAACATTGGCTCTGGACTCAGAGACTCAGGTTTTTATCCCAACACTTCCACATACAAGCTATGAATATGCTACTTAAATCTGTTACTTATGAGGCTCAATGTATAATTAAATGTTTGAAATAACGACCTATTTTACAGAGGTGAGATAAGCATTAAATTGAGTGTTTTGAAAGCAGTTTATAACTTATGAATTGATGAAACTACAAAAGGGACTCACAGGCCTTTACAGGATCTGAGACTTCTAACGCAAACAATCTATAAGGGTAGGTACAGTGTCAATCTCAGTTTGCGCTGTAATGATAGGTGGTTTAGACAACAGAAATTTACTTCTCATAGTTCTGGAGGCTGGAAAGTACAAGATCAGAGTGCTGGCACATTTGGTTTCTAGTGAGAACACCCCTCCTGCTTTGCAGACAGCCATCTTCTCCTTGTATCCTCACATGGTGGAGAGAGAAAGAGCCCAGTCTTGTCATCAATAAGGGCATTAATCCCATCATGAGGACTCCACCCACATGACCTAATCTAATACTAATTACCTCCCAAAGGCCACACCTACAGATACCATCAGATTGAGGATCAGAGATTCAACCAATGAATTTAGGAAGGGACACAAACATTCAGTCCTTAAAAATGTCAAGTTCAAAATTGAGTTCTGAGCATATAGCTCAGAGTTAGAGCTCAATAAATATTTTCATTGTTGAATAAACAAATGAAAACTTGTCTTATTTTGTAACACACGGCATTCCTATAATGCATCAAATTGTTATTAGCAGGTTGTATGTCCATGCACATTTAGTGCTAAACTTGGTCATGTATTATAAATGTTTCCTAATCTTTGAGATCTTGGAAAATAAAATTTTTTAGTTATTTTCCCATAGCAGATATAACTCAAGGTTAGTATAAAAAATGTTAACAGCTATAGTATAGAAAATGTGGGCTTTTTACCTCATGGAGCTTAATTCTTAGAGCTTAACCTGTCTTGAAGCCTTAAATAGAGAAATAAATTGCCTTGCAAGATTATTCAGTGAATTAAGTTAGATTGTGCTTTTGAATTAATTAATACATTGTCTGGCCCATAATAGGCATTCAGTAAAGATTTATTCCTTTTTCCTTCATGCTACAATTTCCCATCATTAATAAGGAGGGAACTAGGGTAAATAAGCAGAAAAATAAAAAGTGTCATTTCCACACCTAAAGATAATGATGAGGTCATCACTGTTTATGACTAATTTCTCAAGAGAGAGACAGAGAAAAAATGAGAAAGAAAGAAAAGATCCCTAATCTATTGCTAGAGTTATGAGAATTGGCAAATGCCATCTCAAATATTATAAAAACGTTTTATGGAGTGGCAGAAAAGTAACATACACATAACATCTAGAATATGTCCCAAGGGGTTGCATCAATTTAATTGTGAGATGCAGTAGTAGAAAAGGTAGTATTTTCCTGGCTTTATTGACTTTTGGGTTGACTTCATATTAGAATAAGAATGATTAGTTTTTGACATGCAAGGAACAAGGAATCCAAAACATCTGGTTCATGCTGCCCATAAACTTGCCCAGGGGACAGCAAACTTTTTTGTAAAGTGCCTGGTGGTAAATATTTAGGCTTTGTGGACCATTCTATCTCTGTCTGAAGTATTCAACACTGCTATTGTAGTAGGAAGGCAGCCATAGATAAAATGTGAACTAATAGGCATGACTGAGTTCCCATAATGTTTTATAATAATCAGGTAGTGGGCCAGATTTGGCCTAGCAGGCTTAGTTTGACACCCATTAATTAGTCTATTGGATAGGTAGCTTTCTAATAATTAATTATGGAAGTCTTATTATGTACCTAGCTCTATACTACACACCTTGTTTGACTGAACTGAATAGATATACATCTATATGACATATCAACCATATAGTTCCATCAATATAAATTATAAGCAGAATCCTTGAGATTCCCAGTCCATTGCTAATTACTAGAAATATAATCCCATTCCCTTTTTCTATGTACCTTCTTTCAGCTAGTTATGTCACCAGGCTCTCTTCCATTTTCTAGCAATTTATTTAGTTAAATATTTAGTAAGTGTTTTTTCTAGACTCCTTATTTGAAATAAGCAGCAAAAACTTCCAGACTCCCATTATAAGAAAAATAAAATTTTAAGTAAAGGAATTAATTCACACAGTAGAAAAAAACAGGTACTGAAACGCTGAAATAGACTTTTCTCATAGAAGAAAATTTTCCCTAAATCATTTGCACAGATTCAGTGACAGACGACTACATGAACTGTGGGTGAGTACCAGACTTGAGATTTAATTTTTTAGTGTACCTGAAATTCAACAACATAAATTTTATTGTTTTTTCTTATGGAATTATGACAGCAAGAGTCCTTGGTGTGTGTATGTTAATTATTTGAAAGCTAATGTTTTCAGTTGTTTTCAACTATTCATATTCCAGTATGAATTAATTTTTCTCCTGCTTTCTCAAGTGGCAGTGACCTGCAATGCAGAATTCTGATACAGAACAGTGATTCTCAAATGGTGATCACTGGACTAGCACCATCAGGTATCACCTAGGATTTTGTTAGACTTATTGAACGACAAATTCTGGAATGGGTGTTCAGATTTCTGAGTTTTATAGTCATGCAGGTGACTGGAATGTTAGAGCTTGAGAACCAATGACCAAGTGACTAAACAAGCAAGCTCTCCTGCTGCAGCCTGCTGTCTTTTCAACTTATGCTTTTTAGTAAGCCAATTCCCACAATTCTTTGATCAGGCAATATCTTCTATCTATTGATCCTTTTAATAAGTGAAAGTTAATATACATGAAACACATTAGAAGAATGTCTGTACTATATGTGTTTGTTACTGTATTATAATTTTTATTATATCTTATTTTTCTCCTGTCTTTACCTTCTTATCTGGTTTACACTCCATAGTCAGTCCTTACAAATCTTTTACTACTCTCCCAAGTCATTTGCCACTTTTTAAAATTTTATTGTACCACCTTGACAACACTATAACCCTATTTAAACTCAATTCTCCAAACATTCTGAAGGTGTACCTCCACAGCTAAATGTGGGTGGAGAAAGATGGACAACAACGTAACTGTTCTCAACATTCATGATCACTAAACTCAAGTAGAACATTTATGGTGTCCACTAATGAGACTATAATTTCCTAATCCTTTTTTTTCCTCCCACTCTCCTGGCCAGATACTTTATACTAGCTCTTCTCTCAAACCTATCTGCTATTGCCAATAAAAACTAATGACTCTACTTCACTGAGAAAATTCAAGCAATCAAATAAATTTCCAGGAAATCTTACCTTATCTACCTATCCTATATACTGCAGTATTCAGTATGCTCTAATGGCATTATAGATGAAATATCCATGGTCCTAGCTAAGGCCTACCCTCTCTATTTATGCATTAGTTCCCATTGTTTCTGATCTATTCAAGTACATTGATTCAATAATTCTCCCCTCCATGATTTCAAGCAGTAGCATTTTTTCTCTCTCTAGTGAATTATTACCATAATGAAACAAACACGGTGTTACTTCTTTCATCTTATAAAATAAAACTCTCTTGACCCTACATTTTCTCTCTCTTACTACTCCCCTTTGGTTCTCTTCTTTACATAAAAACCTCTTGAAAGAGTTCTGAGTACTAGTTCTCTCTCATTTGTCTCTTGGGTTAACTCCAACCAGGCTTCCTCCCCTCCCTTCTTTACAGAAACTGCCCTTATCAACATCACCAATTAACTACATGTTATTAAGTCCAATAGTAACTTTTTGGTTTACACTCTAGTTGGAATATCTGGAGCATTTGATACTGTTCTTCTCCTTAAAATATTTCCTTCACTTGGCTCAACAGACTTTTCATATGCCTAGTTTTCCTGTTACTTTATGGCTCCTTCTTCTCTTTCTCTTAAGCCTCTTTTCACTACCCCAAGTAACATAATTTCATCCCAGAACAAAGGTCATGAATGTATATATGAACACAAAAACATTCAGAGCCCAACAGAGTAAAATCAGGATGCCTGGCATCTTGTCAGAAACCACCAAATATACAAAGACACAGGAAGATATAACACATAAAGAGCTGGAAGTCAATCAATAGAAATAAATCCAGAAAGAACAAAAATAGTAGAATTAGTAGACAAGGGTATTAAACAGTTATATCTATATTGCACATGTTAAGAAAGAAAAGATTGACCATGTTAAATAGAATTAGGGAAGAGAAGAAAATCCAAATTGACTTCTAGAGAGGAAAACTACATGCATAAGTTTATTAAAATACACTGAATTTCATTAACAAAATACTAGAATTTGCAGGAAAAAATACTGAACTTGAAGGTGTAATAGTAGAAAATAAACCAAAAAAACCCCAAAAAACCCACCAACAATAACAACAAACCCCCAAAGTATCAGATGGTAGTAGGACAGCATCAGGTGGCCTATATATGTGTATGTGGTGTTTCCAAAGGAGATTGGGGAAAGAACAGAAAAAATATTTTAAGGAAGAGAGGTTATAAATTTTCCAAAACTACACCAAGACACGTCACAATCAGATTGCTCAAAACAGGTGATAAAGGGAAAAAAAAATAACTTTAAAACAACCAGAGAGAAAAATACACACTATGAAGAGAGAAGCAAAGGTAAGAATTATAGATTTACCCTTGGAATAATACATATGAAGACAGGAGAGTAGTATCAATAAAGCACTAGGGGAAAAGATTCTCTAATTTTCAGTGAATGCCAAGGTTCCTTATAAAGTCTTCTTTAATAAATTCTCTTCCCCACACTTGATATTTGAGACTTGATATTTACTCTCCACCAAGTTTGCACACACAGGTCCCATTGTAGCATATACATTCAAACAATTTTTCTTCAATAGATATGTCCCAAGGGTCTGTATACTCCTTGAAGATGGAATCGAAATTATCAATCATCTTAAACAGTACTTGGCATAATGGAATACTTACTAAATTAAAGGGAAGAGCCGAAGATAAGGTACTTTCAAGTTGTATTTATAAATATGTCTGGGGGCTCCAGATCAAGATGGCAAAGTAGAAATATGTGGAGCTCACCTCCCCACACAAACACATCAAAAATACATCTACTTGTGGAATAATTCTCACAGAAAACCAACTAAAAACTGGCAAAATATCTCTTATACATCCAAAGCTGCAGGAAAGATCCTCATGTAACCTTGTAGGGAAAGAAAGAAAGAAAGAAAGAGAGAGAGAGAGAGAGAGAGAGAGAGAAAGAAAGAAAGAAAGAAAGAAAGAAAGAAAGAAAGAAAGAAAGAAAGAAAGAAAGAAAGAAAGAAAGAAAGAAAGAAAGAAAGAAAGAAAGGAAGGAAGAAAGGAAGAAAGGAAGAAAGAAAGGGAGCGTCAGGATGGGATCTGCAACCCTGGGTGGGAGTTGTGAAAGAGGAAAGTTACCCTCTTTCTGAGAACCCCCTTTGCCAGCTGGGAGATCCACTGGGACAGATAGGGAGTCAAAGGAGCCTGGACTCTGCACACGAGGAGTGTGTTTGTGCTGACTTGCTAATAATCAGAACAGAGAGAGACCAGTTCTGATGGCTGCCATGTCACCACATTTTCTAGCCTAAACGGAGTGCTGGTATGGGCTGCTAGTAGTCACAGCAACTGGGCTCTGAAACTGGGGTTTCAGTCAATGGACTCTGGGAGCAGATTCTGTCTAGATGTGTGGAGACAGCCTGAAGGGCCTGAAGTGTGATCCAGGCTGCCACTGTTGACACACACAGGGCAGGGTGAAGTTCCGCCATAGGAGCCCCATTATCAGTGTGCACTGGGTGGAGCACAGGTCTGCCATAAGAGCCCCATTGTCAGCATGCTCGCAGTGGGCCATGGCTAAAGTGGCAATGGGATTTGTGAACCCACACATGGCTGAGGTGGGGCTGGCATCAGAGCTGATTATCAGCACTTCCACAGTGGATGCAGATCCTGGGTTGAATTCATCAGCAGCAGACATTGTTGGCACACACACTAGGTGGGAGGCAGCATTACAGAATTGCATGTCTCTGACAGACAGCCCCTGGGGAGGAGTATGCAGCAGTTCCTGTCTCAGCAGGAGTGCTCCACCTCCTTCACACCCTGGCTTAGAGCCAGATCTGGGGGTTTCTAGTCTAACAACTGGGAATCAGTCTCCCCCACCCCTGACAGGACTGTGACAACCACAGAGCAAAGAGGAGATCCCTCCCAACATTGACTGCAGGCTCTGGTCACCAAAACACCAATCACACCCACTACCAAGGGGATAATGACCATCACATTCTGAGGAAATATGTGGCAGGCATCCATATCAAAAACAGCACTCACAACAAAAAATATTGGACTCACACAATCTACACAAGGATTCTCTCACATAAAAAGACCTCTTTAAGACAATATTATATAACTGTTTCTCCCCAAATCATAGGGACAGAGAAATTTTAAGTAAAATGTAAAAGCAGAGGAACTACTCCCAATTAAAAGAAAAAGATAAAGCCCCTGAAAGAATAAACAATGAAATGGACCTCTCCAGTCTATTAGACCCTGAGTTCATAAAGGGAGTAATAAAAATGCTAAAGGAATTAAGAAAGATTATCAACAGAAATGCAGATCACTGTAACAAGGAACTAGGAGATATAAAGAAGTACCAATCAAAATTAGACAACACAAAAGCTGAAATAAAAGCCAAACTAAAAGCAAAGAATAGCAGACTAAATAATGCAGAATAAAGTGATCTGGAAGTTAGAATAATGGAAATCACCCAATTGGGACAACAGACAGAAAGACAAATGAAAAAAAAAACTGAAAGCAACATACAAGATTGATGGGATAATAAAAAGCATGCAAAGTTACCCAAAATAGGAGTTTCATAAGAAGAAAAAAGAGATAAAGGGATCAAAAATGTATTTGAATAAATTATGGCTGAAACTTTAGAAATTTAAAGGACAAAGATATCCAGGTACAGGAAGCACAGAGGGTCCCAAACAAGATGAACCCAAACAGACTCACATAAAGACGTATCCTAGTTAACATGTCAGAAGTCAAAGATAAAGAGAAGATTCTAAAGGTAGCAAGAAAAAACAAAGTGTCGGTTACAAGGGAACCACCATAAGGCTATCATCTGATTTTTTCTGCAGAAACATTGCAGTCCAGAAGGGAATGGCATGATATCTTTAAAGAGCTGAAAGGGAAAAAATTACAACCTAAGATACTCTATCCAGCAAGGTGATCATTCAGAATTGAAGCAGAAAATAAGAAATTTTCATACAAACAAAATCTAAAAGAATACAGCAATACTAAATCTAACCTAAAAGAAATATTGAAAGGTATTCTCTAAATAAAAAAGAAGCAAGAATCTCTAGGAAATGGAAAAGCAATAGGAAAGGCAAATATATGAAAAAGGATTGAACATAGTTTAAATAAACAAGTACAAAGATTAAAAAACAAAGAAAAAATTTGTTAAAGTGATTATAACTCCAATTAACAGCAAAGTTATAAACATGAAGATGCAAAAATGCATATCAAAATCACAAAATGTGGTGGAAGGGAGTAAAAAATATAGATCCTTTAGAATGTGTTTGAACTTATAAGACTATCATTCTAAAGCAAGTAGACAGAGTTATGGGTTAACATACTTGAAAGCCAGGGGAACCACAAATCAAAAACATACAATAGATTCACAAAAACTAAAAAGAAAAGTACTTAAGCATATTACGAAAGAAAACCATCAAACCACAAAAGGAAAAAAACAAAAGAAAGAACCAAAGAAGAACTACAAAATCAACTGGAAAACAAGGTTTGAAATTACAATTAAAACATTCTTATCAGTAATTACTTCAAATGACAATGGAATAAATACTCTGATCAAAAGACACAGAGTGGCAGATGGGATAAGACAAACAAGGACCTACAATGTGCCACCTACAAGAGATACACTTTAGGTCAAAACACACATAGATTGAAAGTGAGGGATGGAAAAAGATATTTCATGCAAATGGAAATGACAAGAAAACAGAGGTAGCAATAGTCATATAAGACAAAATAGATATTAAAACAAAGGCTATAAAGAAAGGCAAAGAAGGATACTATGTAATGATAAAGGGGTAAATAAAAGAAAATGATATTACATTCATTAACATATATGCACCCAGTATAGGAGCACCTAAATGCATAACGCAAATTCTAATAGACATAAAGGTAGAAATTGACAGGAATACAATAATAATAGGAGACTTTAACATGCCACTGACACCAATGGACAGATCTTCCACACAGAAAATCAATAAGGCAAGAGAGACCTTAAATGACACAATAGAACAGTTGAACTTAATTAATATCTATAGGACACTACATCCAAACTACAGAATACACATTCTTTTCAGTGCACATGGAACATTCTGTAGGATAGGCCACATACTAGGACACAAAACAAGCCTCAACAAATTTAAGAGGATAGAAATTATTTAAAGCATCTTTTCTGACCTCAATGGCATGAAAGTAGAAGGCAACCACAGAAAAATAAATAAGGAAAAAAAAAAAAAAGATTGCATGGAGAGTAAAAAACACGTTACTAAAATATTAATAGGTCAACAATGAAATCAAAGAGTAAATTTTAAAATACCTCAAGACAAATGACAATGAAAACACAAACATGCAAAATCTATGGTATGTAGCAAAAGCAATTCTAAGAGTATTCGTAGTGATACAAGCCTTCCTCATAAAATAAGAAAAATCTCAAATAAACAAATTAACCTACAACCTAAAAGAATTAGAAAAAGAAGAACAAACAAAACCCAAATTCAGCATAAGGTAGAAAATTATAAAGATCACAGAGGAAATAAATAATATAGAGATTAAAAAAATAGAAAAAATCAATAAAAACAAAGTGTTGCTTTTTTGCAATTATGAACAAAATTGACAAAGCTTTAGCCAGGCTTACGAAGAAGAAACAATAGAGGACCTAAATAAGCAAAATAAGAAATGAAATATGAGAAATAACAACCAATACCACAGAAATAAAAAGAACCGTAAGAAAATAATATGAACACTTAGGTGCTAACAAATTGGACAACCTAGAAGAAATGGACAAGTTTCTGGAAACACACAGCCTGCCAAAATTGAGTCCAGCAGAAACAAATAATACGAACAGATCAATCACTAGAAGTGAAATATAATCTCAAAAAAAAAAAAACAAAACCAAAAAACAAAACTCCCTGCAAAAAAAAAGTCCAGGACCAGATGGCTTCCCTGGGGAATTCTACCAAACATACAAAGAGGTTCTAATGACAATCCTTCTCAAACTATTCCAAAATATTTAAGAGAAAGAACATTCCCAAATTCATTCTATGAAACCACCATCACCCTGATGTCAAAAGCAGGCAAAGACACTACAGAAAAGGAAAATTACAGGTCAATATTTTTGATGAACATAGAAGCAAAAATCCTCAACAAATATTAGCAAACTGAATCCAACAACACAAAAAAGGATCATAAACCATAATCAAGGTGGATTTATTCCAGCCTCACTAGGATGGTTCAACATACTCAAATCAATCAATGTGATATAACACATCAACGAAAGAAAAGACAATAACCACATGATCATCTCAATAGATCCAGAAAAAGCATTTGATAAACTTCAGTCCATTCATGATAAAAAGTTCTCACCCAAGTGGGTATAGAGGGTACATATCTCAACATAATAAAAGCCATTTATGACAAACCCACAGCCAATATAATACTCAACAGTGAAAAGCTGAAAGTCTTCCTGCCGAATTCTGGAAAAAGACAAATATGCCCGCTCTCACCACTTCTATTCAACATAGTATTGGAAGTCTTAGCCACAGCAATCAGACAAGACAAAGAAATGAAAATGTATCCATTTTGGAAGACAATAGATAAAATTGTCACTATTTGCAGATGACATGATACTCTATGTAGAGTATCCTAAAGACTCCACACAAAAAAAAATTATTAGAACTAATAAAGGAATTCAACAAGGTAACAGGATACAAGATTAATATACAGAAATATTTGCATTTCTTTACACTAAAAATGAAATATTAGAAAGAGAATTTTTTTTAAAAAATCCACTTAAAAATTGCATCAAAATTTAAAATACCTAGGAATAAACCTAACCCAGGAGGTAAAAGACCTAAATGTTGAGAACTATAAAACACTGATAAAGAAAATTGAAGATGATTCAAAGAAATGGAAAGATATCCCATGTTCTTGGATTGGAAGGATTAATATTGTTAAAATGGACATACTACCCAAAGCAATCTACAGATTGAAAGCAATCCCTATGACATTTTTCACAGAACTACAACAAATAATCCTAAATTTTATATGGAGCCACAAAAGACCCAAAATTGCCAAGGCAATCCTGAGGAAAAATAACAAAGCTGGAGGCATAACCCTCTCAGACTTCAGACAAAACTACAAAGCTACAGTAACCAAAACAGCATGGTATTGGCACAAAAACAGACATATATGTTAATGGGATAGACTAGAGTGCCTAGAAATAAACTCATACACCTAAGGTCAATTAATCTTTAATAAAGAAAGCAAGAATATACAATGGAGAAAAGACAGTCTCTTCAGCAAGTGGTGTTGGGAAATCTGAACAGCTACATGTAAATCAATGAAATTAGAACAGTCCCTAACACCATATACAATAATAAACTCAAAATGGTTTAAAGACTTAAATATAAGACATGATATCATAAAACTCTTAGAAGGGAACGTAGGCAAAACATTCTCTGAAATAAATCATAGCAATATTTTCTTGCATCAGTCTCCCAAGGCAAGAGAAATAAAAGCAAAATTAAACAAATAGAACCCAATCAAATTTAAAAGCTTTTACACAGCAAAGCAAACTGGAAACAAAATGAAAAGACAACCTCTGGAATGGGAGAAAATATTGCAAATAATGCTACCAACAAGGGCTTAATTTCCAAAATATAAAAACAGCTCATACAACTCAATATCAAAAAACCAACAACCCGATAAAAAAATGGGCAGAAGACCTAAATAGACATTTCTTCAAAGAAGATATACAGATGACCAACAAGCACATGAAAAGATGCTCAACATCACAAATTTTTAGAGCAATGTAAATCAAAATATCAATTAGGTATCACTTCACACCTGTCAGAATGGCTATCATCAAAATATTACAAATAATACATGCAGTAGAGGATATAGAGAAAAGAGAATCCTCTTACACTGTTGGTGGGAATGTAAATTAGTGCAGCCAATATGGAAAATAGTATAGAGGTTCCTTAAATAACTAAAAATAAAGCGACCATATGATCCAGCATTCTCACTCCTGGGCATATATCCAGAAAAGACAAAAACTGTAATTTGGAAAGATACATGAACATCAATGTTCATAGCAGCACTATATACAATAGCCAAGACATGAAATCAGCCTAAGTGTTCATCAATAGTTGAATGGATAAAGAAGAAGTGGCATACCTACCTACATATATATATATATCTTATATATATGTATACACAATGGAATATTACCCAGCCATAACATAGAATGAAATATTGTCATTTGCTGCAATATGCATGGACTTAGAGAATATCATACAAAGTGAAGTAAGTCAGACAAAGACAAATATTATATCACTTATACATACAATCTAAAAAATAAGGTGAATTAATTTATTTACAAAACAGAAACAGCCTCACAGACACATAAAACTCACTTATGGTTACCAAAAGGGAAAGGAAGGGGGAGGGATAAATTTGGAGTATGAAATTAACAGATACACACTACTATA
Organism: Eubalaena glacialis; assembly: GCF_028564815.1. NCBI lineage: Eukaryota > Metazoa > Chordata > Mammalia > Artiodactyla > Balaenidae > Eubalaena > Eubalaena glacialis. The sequence continues at coordinate 31,137,926 of NC_083730.1, forward strand.
TAAAATACATAAGTAACAAGGATTTACTCTATAGCACAGGGAACTATATTCAATATCTTGTAGTAAGCTATAATGGAAAATGAATCAAAAAAGTGTGTATGTATATACTATTTTTATATACATATACTATTTATATATATATACACTATATATATATGCATTATATATATGTTAATAACTGAATCACTTTGCTGTACATCTGAAAATAATACAATGTTGTAATCAACTATACTTCAATAAAAAAATGACAAATTAAAAAATGTGTCTGATGATGGAGCCTCAGTTCTGACTTTGAGTTATAAGACCTGAGTTCAAGGTTATTGTCTGCCCCTTAGTATCACATATAGCTCTGTGACTTTTAGCAAGTTATGAATATTTCTCAACTTCTCTTGAAAACAGGGAATAATAATAATATATACAAAATTTCTCCTAATGATTAAATAAGATTATGCATTTTAAAGTGTGTGGTACATGGTAAATAATCAACAAACATCCATCATTTCTTTAATAATAGCTACAGAAAACACTATTATGAGACGGCCTTCAGCAGACAGCCTAAGGAAGGGGCCCTGTAAGTACAAGAGATATGTGCAGAGCAGTTTGGTAACAAAAGTAATCTTCCCAGTCCTGACAGCTCCTGAACTCACCTATTCTATCTTTAATATTAGTCACATTTTCTTTTGATGACCTTCTGTTCTTTGGAATATGGAGAAATAAATTCCCTTTCTTAATATGTACCTTCCCTACAGAGAAAAATGTAAAAGAAAACAGTACCCATTAGTCTGCTATAATGAGGGGCTCATGAGCCATAGGAAGTCCATTGGGTATGGCTAGTAGAGACGTAACATGAGTCAAGGGTATTATTATTATTATTATTATTATTATTATTATTATTATTAACACTGGAATCTCAAGAACAGGAGAGTGTACCTGTTGGGGATGGATGAAGGGATGTTCTGAGTAGAGGAGGATTCAGCTGAGTCTTAAACACTTTTATGGGCCATCATTTGTTTGGGAATCAGTGTTTCTTTCTGCTGACCATTTTGGTGTATATTCTTGCCCTAAACTTAAATAGAAGTATTTGCTCAGAGCAAACTCACCTCAAACACAACCTTGTGGTATAGAAACTTTTGAATGAAGATTGAACAAAATCCAATTAAGAGTTTCTTTTTACCTATGCATATTACACCTCAATTAGTTGTACTTGTGGCGTGAATTTCTTTGGATTATTAGACTCATGGACTTTTGCCAGGAAGCATATACCCTCTTCCCAGCACTTTCTAGCAACAGCTAAAATACTAGACAAACATTTACAACAAATTATATCAAGGAGTTTAATTAGTAGGAAATAAAATATTACATTGGTATTAAGCATTAACTGGTTAGAATACACTGACAACTTGGTGTATGTAACTCTGTCTAACCAGGAATTTTGGCCCCTTCAATGCATTTCTAGTTTTTCAAAAGGATCTTTATTGACTAGCTTTTCTTCTGTGTTCAGTCTCTCTAAGTTTCTAGAGATTCCTGTGCATTTGTTGGCTCCTGTTTTATAATAGTCACATGTGTCTTGATATTCATTGACATGCAAAGTTGATTTCTTCCTGAATGTTATCATTAGCATATGCTATGTATCAGTACTTTGCAGCTACTCAGAAATATCTTTGGATCAGTTCCAGCTAGGGACTATATTTCCTCTTTGTCATAAGTGGCTCAGACCTTGATTCCTTTAGTCTACAGACCATGCAACCCCTCTTCGTCTCTCAGCTACACTTCAACTGAAGTAAACAATGCTGAAATACTTTCTAATATCTCCTATTGAAGGAGAAGGGTTTCTTTCACAGGTCAATACAATCAAATTTCTCTCTGCCTAGTCCCAGGCCTCTCGTAGTCTTGTTTTATTTTACAGCACAAATTTATATTCTTCCAGCTTCTCATCAAGTTTTTTTTTTTTCTTGGACACACCCACGATTCCTTACTCAGAAGAATTTAGAATTTTCATGTATATTGTAGACTTTCAGGGTAACCATTCAATAAATCAATGATTGGGATGACTGTTAATATTTTCAGATATTTATGTAATACAAATATCTTAGAGCTTTGAATTCTATTTTTTATGTGATATGTGCTATCCTCTACTCAACCAAATCTGAAAAAAATCTACAAGTTTGCTATTATGTTGGCAAAACATGTTTTGCTGGCTCAAATTTTAGTGTGTATATATATATATATATATATATATATATGTATATATATACTTTTGTGTCACTGCCAAACAACTTTATTCCTTCAGATAATAATTTTTATTGGTAAAGAATAAGTTTAATGTTAATTTTCTCATCAAATTACAAGCAATCCACTCTAATTTAAATTAAGTTCTTACTTTTGTATCATAACTAAGCAGATTTACCAATACATATCTCTTTTTATCGATAAGAGTTACTGTTAAGTTAGAGTAGAATGAGACATGATTTTCACCATTAAGACTGATTTTTTAAAATTTATATATATATTTATATATATATATGATACAATGTTAAAATACATTCATAACAATTAAGAAATCAAGAAGCTAACAAAATATTGAGCATTTAGTCAATTATATTGGAAAGTAGAGAGTTTAGTTGACTATGTAAAGGTAGCATTTTGAAAATAAGTCTATGAAACAGAATAACAGAAAGGGACAGGAGAGGGAGAGGGTCAAGAAATACTGGTTTTTACCTTCTCTCTGCATGCACCAAAAATTTGATTTTGGCTAGTTTCTTCACTTTTCTCAGTCTGAGCCTTCCCAACTATCCATTTAGAAAGATAATTTTGGAAATGTCTGTGTGTGTTTTGACTGCTCTAATGAAGTAAATTCAAGAGTTTATTAAATGTATGTGGAAAATTCGTGAACAACAAAGGATTGACCCACACAAAATGCTAATGAGTAACCTGGGCTAATAATATCTAAGACTTTATATCCAACTTTAATATACTGAAGCTATTGTTACTAAATTAAATTGAGTCCTAATATAGTTCAAGTACTGAACTTAGTGCTATGGGTAGTAGGGTTAAAAATGGAATACAACAAAATAATTACAAGATTATATTCTCAGTGAAAAGATTGTAGAGAAATTAGAGAAAAAAATCAGTCCCTCCAAAAAAAAAAAGAGAAAATGGAGGGTAATATGGTTAGCGAAATAAGTCAGACAGAGAAAGAAATACTGTGTGTTATCACTCATATGTGGAATCTCAAAAACAAAATAAATGAATAAATATAATGAAACAGAAACAGACTCACATATATAGAGAACAAACTAGTGGTTACCAGCTGTGAGAGGGATGGAGTGAGGGGCAAGATAGAGGCAGGGGAATAAGAGATACAAACTACTATGTATAAAATAAATAAGATACAAAGATATATTGTATAGCACAGGGAATATAGCCAATATTTTATAATAATTTTAAATGGAGTGTAATCTATAAAAACATTGAGTACTATGTTGTATACCTGAAACTAATATATTATAAATCAATTATACTTTAATAAAACAAAGGAGAGAAAGCATATTAAGACAACATTTTCAGTATAATATAAAAGAAGTTGGAATTCTAAAGTGATCAGTATTTTAAGTAATAAGAAGTCCTTATATTTTGAGACAATCTTAAGTATACAGCTGTAGTATGCTGAAATATATTGATATGGGCCACCTATACCCAAAACACCTCTCCTCCTGGGACCTCAGATGAAAGACAACCTAAAGTAACATAAGTTGAATCATAGGAGCATAGCAAGAAGCCTCTAGGACCTGAAAAAGGCAAGAAAACAGATTTTCCCCACAGCCTCCAGAAAGAAACACAGCCTTGCTAACACCTTGATTTTACTCAGTGAGACCTGTGTCATATTTCTAACAACCAGAATTGTAAGGTAATAAATTTGTGTTGTTTAAACTACTGCGTTTTTGATAATTTATCGTGGAAGCAATAGAAAACAAATACAGATGAGTACAAAATAATATTTAGTATTATTTCCATATAAGAGAAAGTAATCATCTTTTTAAAATAATTGTCTATACTTTTCCATATATAAATTTCATTTTACTCAACTTATTTTGAATTCTCTATATATTCTAGATATTGATGCATTTAATGTATACTTTGCAATTTTTTTCTTGCAGAATGCTTATTTTTTCCAACTTAGTTCATCACACAGAATTTTTTTATAATTAAATATACTGACCTTTAGCTTTATAGATTCTGTATTTCATGTCTTGTTTAGGAAAGCTTTCTAACCACACAATTTTACTGAAACATTCCTCTATATTTTTTTCTAATGTGTTTATTACTGTTAGCTATGTAGTCTACCTATAATTTATTAATCTGTGTAAAATATTAGAAAGGAGTGTGAATGCTTATCTTCACAAATAAAGACCTAATACACCATGAAATTTTTGTCAAAACTATATCAAATGTAATTATGTTTCTAAGTTTTCCATTGTTTTATCAACCTATTTGTTTATTCCTACACCATTATATATTGTCCCCCAGGATTTAATTAATTGAGTTTTTTTTTTTTAAACATCTTTATTGAAGTATAATTGCTTTACAATGGTGTGCTAGCTTCTGCTTTACAACAAAGTGAATCAGTTACACATATACATATGTTGCCATATCTCTTCCCTCTTGCATCTCCCTCCCTCCCACCCTCCCTATCCCACCCCTTTGTATGATTTGATTAGCTGTTATAGCATGTCATTTATTATTTTCCTCTGTCTCAATTTTCTTGGCTATTCTTTCATATTTTTCAATGGGTCATGCCTTTCTCTTATCAGATTTATCCTTGAGTATTTAATGACTTGCTTTGCTGAAACTTTACAATTGCATTTTCTACTTGGTTATTTCTAGTGCATTGAAAAACTCAGCATGGTGGTTAAATATATAGACTCTGCAACCAGACTGCCTAAACTCAAATTCTTTCTTGACTACTCATAAATTGTGTTATACAGTTTGCACCCAAGTTTCCTCATCTGTAAAATGGGATAACAATAGAAACAACCTCATACATTTGTTATAAAGAGTATTTGTTTTAATGTCTTTAGACAGCACATTAATTACTGTAAAAAATTCTCCTAGTATTGTTATTTTTTACTCTGTTGATCATTTAACCTAAAATATTTTATTGATATACAATTTTATAGTTCATAAATTTGGTTAATTTTGTTCATTTCTGATTGGTATACTGCTTATTTCTTCTACTTGTCTATCTTGACAATAGCTTCCACTTGAAGAAGGAATCCTAGGTGACAGCAACATTTTTACTTTCCTGATTTTAATGCTTGAGTTTTTCCCAATAATAATATTTTTGAAGGCATCTAGTAGTATCTAGACATTTGGGGAATTTCTTTCTAATTTTATTTTTCTGATAGCTTTTATCATGAATGGGGATCAAGTTTCATCAAATGATTTTGTGCTGCCCTATTGAAATAATCACTCTAATTTTACAATAGGATTTGCAATATAATTTATATATGTATATATTCCTTTAAATATGTGATAAATTTCAACATGTAATTTTGATAAGTACATGGATAAGGATAGAAAAATTACTCTAAATCTGAAAAGAGCTATTCTTTTCCTATTCTATCTTACTATGATTAAATAATATAATTTGTATGACCTCTACTCGTCAGAATTTACTGACTTTTATTTGGATATAATACATCAATAAAATTGTTATTGATCCACATGATTTTGAAGATTATATGCATAAGGATGGGTAAATTTTAGCCTAGCAGGATTGACTACATGTTTCTCTCAGGGATGTCTGAAGCCTGGCAATGACCCTTGGCCAAAGCTACAGAATGTACTAACTAGAGATCAATAATGTTTGGCAACCATGCATTTGTAAGTTTTTTGGAAGTAACATTGTTGATGAAATTAAGATGTGTGAGGTTTCAGGGGAGCCTGAGGTTATACATAACTAACATATATAACCTGGTACTCAAGAAAAAGAGGTTATGTATTGTGATAACTACTTTTTAATTACTTTAAGTATTCAGTTGCTAAAAGGACTCACAGATTACAAATAGTTGATACTCTTGAAACAGCTTCAACATAGGCAAAAGCAAGACATGAATATGTGTTGAAGTGGTCTGGAAATGTCAGTAGCAGGCTACTTTATTCCTCCATCACTGGGTCATCCAGGATGTGCTTTGTCTTCAGGTCTTGAATCACCACCAGTGATTATGTGATGTCATTTTTTCATTATGCCTCAAAATTACTGCTAAATATAAATTTTACAGGTTGATTTGTCCAACCATATTTTTCTTCAATATTCCTTATTATTCCTCAGATTCCATTTTTTTCATCTTACTATACTTCATACTGAAGTAAATTTTTCAGAGATGTATTTATTTTTTGCTAGCATTAGGTATAATCCCTCTTATTTCCACAGGATGCCTTTCTTATCTTTTATTTGTTGCCACTCTATTCATGATACTTCCTCCCCACTAGATTTCTAGTGAAGAAATCACTAGATTGGTGAATTGATATTCTCTAGTCTTATTTCTCTGTAGAACTAATGTATGTTACTGTCTGATTTTTTAGGAATTCCCCCAAATATGTCTCTTTCTGGTGGTACTCTCTTCCCTCCATTACTATTTATTTAAAATATGTTTGTTCAGACATTTGATGGAGTTTTGGATTAGAGATGAAGTATGAACATCAGCTTAACTGACTTCCTTGATCCAATTACTCTCACTTAATTTTTATAACAGATCTGTGATAAGGGTTTGAGAATTTCCATTGCACAGATAAGAAAACTGAGACAGATAATTTAATTAATTTGTGCAAAAGTCACATCTGGTCAATGTGGAACACGGTTATGAAATCAGATGTGTAGGCCAACACACACTTTTTTCACTCTAATATAATGTTTCACTAGGATCTATTGTTCTGAGGTGCTTATACTTGGTGACAGAAATGAGACTTTTTGAAGATCTTTTCTCTAGGTTATTCTAATTTTTTTTTTTTTTAAACGAATGAAAGTGAGATTTGTTGGAAGGTCTGCAAAAGAAATCATGAGTTAGTGGAAAGAACATGCATTTTGGAGTATAGCAGATTTGTTTTTAAATCATGGTTTTCAGTTCCAATTACTAACTTGTGACCTTGGGCATGCAATAATTATTTTACAACTTTCTTATGTTTTTCTATATTTATATATAAAATGCATATAGTAGCAAATATTTCAAAAGGATTCATGCAAAGATTGATTGAGATGTGTATTTAAGAGCATATGATAGACACTGACCAAAGGTTAGTTTCTTTCTCATCCTACCTATCATATTTCATTCTAAGAACACCCCAAGAGTTAGATATAATCATCTTATTATTGGTGAGGACACTCATGCTCAGAGGGATGAAACATAACTTGCACTGTCAGGTAGCTAATAAATGGTGCAGCCAAATTTAGCGTGGAAGGTTGTAGGACATTATACTTACTGTTTTCTCCTGGGATTTTTCTAATTCACATTCTGAACTTGGTACCACATCAGTATTTCCTTTGATCTAAACAGTCTCTTCTTGTTGGAATCCCCTGAGTTTACTTCTCTTTGGTGTTTCAGGACACCGGATTTAATTAAAGAGAACTGAATTCCTCTTTGTCAGAAAACCTTCAAGAAAGGGACCTATTTATAATGATTTAGAAAATGGAGAATTAAACAAATCTGAGCCTGCAGCTGAAATCATTAGCAAAGAGTTTTGGTGGTAGTTAGGACTATGGATAGAGAGAAATAAATATTCCATGGTAGAGCAAAATCATTGCAGAGGAAAAGACCTCTTGCTCCATTTACGTAAATAAAAAGGGCTGGGTTTAATAAAAAGTTGCCAAGATGGCTATATTTATCTTAACAATGTAGAAGGCAGCCTGAATTTTGTTCCATAATTAACAAATGTTCAAATGGTTTTGGTTTATAGGATTTTGTGTGTTTGTGTGAGTGTGTGTGTGTGTGTGTGTGTAACAATTAGTCATTGCTGTTGGAGCCAAATATATACCAATAGATCTCTTTGTCATTTTGTAGTTGTTGTAGTAATACATGGGACCCTTGTTTGTATTCAGTTTTTATATACTGATACTGTTGTTTAGTGCTCACGAAAAGCTTTTAGGTAAGTATGTCAGGTGTCACATGCCCAATTAATGGACAAGATTAACAGGGCATAGAAACATTGGATACCTTACCAATGCTTAATTACTACTTAGTATCAGAGTTTTCATTATGACACAAATGTTCAGATTTCTAGTCTAATCTTCATTTGAATATATGTGAATTGATTCAACAAAGATATTTTTCTTCACTGTGGCATCCTATTAAAAATGATGAATCCCGATACTAAAAAGAACCTCCTCAGAAGGTGACGCATCCTATCTCCCTGAGTTTGTATGATAATCACCCAAGTAACTTCCATAAAAATAGTATATGCCTTTTTATACCTTTTAATTTTCAAAATCTGACCAAAAAATAAAAACTCATTAAGCTTCCATGAATAAATAAATATTTAGTTAAATTTGAATAGTATGTCATGGGTCAGTTTGTGGTCAAAACTTTTCTCTTGAAAATTTAGGACTTTAAATTTCTTCAAGATTGATGAAATAGAAATACCTTTGCAAGTGCTCAGTTGATGTTAAGACCAGCCAGTAAGTGAATTTGAGCACATCCTGTTCATGGAGCCTACGGGAATCACAGGTGCAACATTAACTATACATGTAAGGGGACATATTCAACTGCAGATGACACAGGACTCTGGCATATATCTGTTTCACATGAAATAACTCACTTTAACAGAAGATCCCAGGAAGTGCAATTTTACCAAACACATAGTTAGAACCTACATCATAAACTTATAGATCAGAAGAGAAACCTAGAAATGATCTCCTGAAAACAATTCATTTTACAGACGTGGAAGCTGAGGCACAGAGAGCAGAAGTAACTTACTCCAAGTCACCTGTTTGGTGAGAGATAGATTGCAATTCAAGTTCAAGTTTCCTGATGCCAACAACCTTGGCAGACTTAAGAACATTTTAAATTATTATTTGGTATATGGAAATAGATATGCATAAGATTTAAACAATCTCAGATTTAACAGTTAATTTACAGATGCTTTCTTCCATGTATCTATTAACATCACAAAGACTTTGTATTTCTTCCATATATCTATTAGCATCACTGGTCAAAAGAACAAATAAATGAAAACATATGTACAAAGTAGCTTAGACTGTCTTCATGACTTTGCCCAGACGAATATTGAAAATTTTATGCCTCATTTTCAACTGTGAAATAATGGAGTTGAGTCACTTTTTTTAAGATCTATGAGCTTAAATACCAGATGTAGCTTTATAATGAATTGAAGACACTTCAGAGTGAAACAATGCCCCTCTGAAAACTAAAGGCAGGAAATATTTCATTTTGGTCTCTCGTGACTAGAGGAAACATTTTTTCTCTCCCCTATGTTAACTGTAGTTGATTTTCCTTCATAGATTTGAAGCACATATGCTGTCCATCATCATGTCAAATATTGGTCTTTTTATTAATATAATTATGTATGGTATCAATACTCCAAATCTTCTTTGTATTCCAGCTTGTGAGGTTTCTGATTTGAACCAAACAAGATAAAGAAGACATATATATCAAAGAGTCTGAGCTCCACATTCATACTTTCTGGCTGAGTCATGTATCTCATACACACACACACACACACACACACACACACACACACACACACACACACACACACACACACTCACATGTGGAACTATCACAAAGGAAGCACCAGCTTTAACAGCATTATCCTCCATCTAATTAGAACACAATTCTCCACTAAAACAAAGTCACAAAGGATTAGCCAACAGCCATACAAAGCAAAACTATTTAAATCCCCATCTATGTTGTGCTGTGATTTAACCAATTAACATGGTTAAACAATAATCATCAGAACAGATAAGAAATTAAAACTCGAATAAAAAGAAAAAAACTAAGCAATGATTTGGTACCAAATAATTTTGTACAAATCTTTGTTTATAATAAATTAACCAAAGGCCTCTTTTAAAAATGTTGTTTCTGAGAGATTTTATATATTTTTTAAATGTATTAAGCTTATTTCTGGAGACTATGTTTAACAATACTAGGGCAGAATTTAAAGCTAACAGCCTAGGCTATAGAACATTAGTCACTCAACAAAACTGTAATATAATTTCTTTCTGAAGAGAAGCACTTCTTAATTTACTTTTGAAATAAACAATACATTCAGAAGATTACTAAATCTTTTGTTGACTTCACCCCAGTGTTCTTACATGTTCACACTGAAAAGTTCCATGAAGTTTATTTCAAGCAATGGGGGGCTGAGAAAGCTGATTTCACTTACTCTGAGGTTTCTTTTCCCTTCTTTAAATCTTTACACTGCCAATAAACAAACACAGATGTTGAAAAAGAAAAAAAAAGCTAAAAGCTTTGTCCTGTGGAAACAAGCATATGGTAAGTGTTCTCAGTATGGTTTGATTTGAAATATACTAGAAGATTTTTTAATATTTTACTTTTATTGTAGTATAGTTAATTTACAAGGTTGTGTTAGTTTCACGTGTACAGCAAAGCGATTCAGTTATACATATACATATATTCATTCTTAGATTCTTTTCTCATGTACATTATCACAGAATATTGGATACAGTTCCCTGTGCTATACAGTAGGTCCTTGTTTGTTATCTATATTATATATAGTAGTGTGCATAAGTCCAACAAAGTTGGACAAATGGGACTTCCAAACACTCTCTCGGAATGGAACTCATTCATATGTAGGGGACTTACTGCATAAAGTAGTGTGTATATGTCAACCCCAATCTCCAAATTTATCCCTCCCCCTTCCGCCTTGGCAACCATAAGTTTGTTTTCTACATCTGTGTCATACATCTGTAATACTGATACGACAATCTCTATGTCCATCCATGTTGCTGCAAATAGCATTATTTTGTTCTTTTTTATGGCTGAGTAATATTCTATTGTGTATATGTACCACGTGTTCTTTATCCATTCCTCTGTCAATGGACATTTAAGTTGCTTCCATGTCCTGGCTATTGTAAATAGTGCTGCAATGAAAATTGGGGTGCATGTATATTTTTGAATTTTGGTTTTCTCTGGGTATATACCTAGGAGTGGGATTGCTGGGTCATATGGTAGTTCTATTTTTAGTTGTTTAGGGAACCTCCATACTGTTCTCCATAGTGGCTGTATCAATTCACATTCCCACCAACAGTGCAAGAGGGTTCCCTTTCCTCCACACACTCTCCAGCATTTATTGTTTGTAGATTTTTTGATGATGGCCATTCTGGTGTGAGGTGATACCTCATTGTGGTTTTGATTTGCATTTCTCTGATAATTAGTGATGTTGAGCATCTTTTCATGTGTTTGTTGACCATCTGTATGACTTCTTTGGAGAAATGTCTATTTACGTCTTCCACCCATTTTTTGATTGGGTTTTTTTTTTTTTTTTTGATATTGAGCTGCATGAGATGCTTGTATATTCTGGAGATTAATTCTTTCTCCATTGCTTCATTTGCAAATATTTTCTTGCATTCTGAAGGCTGTCTTTTCATGTTGCTTCTGGTTTCCTTTGCTGTGCAAAAGCTTTTAAGTTTAATTAGGTCCCATTTGTTTATTTTTGTTTTTATTTTTATTATTCTAGGAGGTGAATCCAGAAAGATCTTGTTGCAATTTATGTCAAAGAGTGTTCTGCCTATGTTTTCCCCTCACAGTTTTATAGTGTCTGGCCTTGCATTTAGGTCTTTGATCCATTTTGATTTTATTTTTGTGTATGGTGTTAGCAAATGTACTAATTTCATTCATTTACATGTAGCCCTCGAGTTTTCCTAGCACCACTTATTGAAGAGACTGTCTTTTCTCCATTGTATATTCTTGCCTCCCTTGTCATAGATTAATTGACCATAGGTGCATGAGTTTATTTCTGGGTTTTCTATTCTATTACATTTATCTATATTTCTGTTTTTGAGCCAGTACCATACTGTTTTCATTACAGTAACTTTGTAGTATAGTCTGAAGTCAGGGAGTCTGATTCCTCCAGCTCCATTTTTCTTTCTCAAGATTGCTTTGGCCATTTGGGGTCTTTTGTGTTTCCATATAAATTGAAAATTGTTTTTGCCCTAATTCTGTGGAAAATGCCGTTGGTAGTTTGATAAGGATTGCATTGAATCTGTAGATTGCCTTGGGTAGTATAGTCATTTTCACAATACTGATTCTTCCAATATAAGAGCATGGTATATCTCTCCAACTGTTTGTGTCATCTCTGATTTCTTTCATCAGCATCTTATTGTTTTCAGAGTAGTGATCTTTTGTCTCCTTAGGTAGGCTTATTCCTAGGTATTTTATTCTTTTTGATGGGATTGTTGCCTGAATTTCTTTTTCTGATCTTTCATTGTTAATGTATGGGAATGCAAGAGATTTCTGTGTATTAATTTTGTATTCTGCAACTTTACTGAATTCATTGATGAGCTCTAATAGTTTTCTGGTAGCATCTTTAGGATTTTCTATGTATAGTATCATGTCATCTGCAAACAGTGACAGTTTTACTTCTTCTTGTCCAATTAGTATTCCTTTTGTTTCTTTTTCTTCTCTGATTGCTGTGGCTAGGAGTTCCAAAACTATGTTGAATAAAAGTGGTCACAATGGGCATCTCACCTTGCTTGTAATCTTAGAGGGAATGCTTTCAGCTTTTCACTGTTGAGAATGATAATAGCTGCGGGTTTGTCATATATGGCCTTTATTATGTTGAGGTAAGTTCACTCTTCCCACTTTCTGGAGAGTTTTTATCATAAATGGGTGTTGAATTTTCTCAAAAGCTTTTTCTGCATCTATTGAGATGATCATATGGTTTTTATTCTTCAGTTTGTTAACATGGTGTATCACAGTGATTGATTTGTGGATATTGAAGAATCCTTGCATCACAGGGACAAATCCCTCTTGGTCATGGTGTATAATCCTTTTAATGTATTGTTGGATTTGGTTTGCTAGTATTTTGTTGAAGATTTTGTGTCTATGTTCATCAGTGATATCGGCCTGTAATTTTCTTTTTTTGTGGTATCTTTGTTTGGTTTTGGTATCAGGGTGATGGTGGCCTCATAGAATGAGCTTGGGAGTGTTCCTTCCTCTGTAATTTTTTGGAAGAGTTTCAGAAGGAGAGGTTTAACTCTTCTCTAAATTTTTGATAGAATTTGCCTGTGAAACCATCTGGGCCTGGACATGAAATATACTAGAATTGATGCAATTATTTAATTGCTTTGCATAACAAATGCAAACATTCTTTGGCTTATATAAAGTTTTTACAAGTCTTCTGACCTATGTTAGAAATAGATAAGTGATTACATGTAGATAGATATGACAAAGCTGTCTAAAATGTTGAAAACATCTGACATTATCAAATAGCCAGGTACAGTGCAGCAATCGATTACATGCAACTGGATAAAAATTATAGATTATCTGCCAAATCATCAATTAACATATCTGCAGGGAAGAACAATTATGAAAGTCATCAGTTACATTTTAATTACATTTTATTATTGAAACCTGTTTCTGTAATCAATAAAGAACACTTTAGCACTGGAGTTGAAGCATAAACAAAAATTAAACGGGAGAGTCTATGTGTTATTTTTTTTTTTAAACATCTTTATTGAAGTATAATTGCTTTACAATGGTGTGTTAGTTTCTGCTTTATAACAAAGTGAATCAGTTATACATATACATATGTTCCCATATCTCTTCCCTCTTGCATCTCCCTCCCTCCCACCCTCCCTATCCCACCCCTCTAGGTGGTCACAAAGCACCGAGCTGATCTCCCTGTGCTATGTGGCTGCTTCCCACTAGCTATCTATTTTACATTTGGTAGTGTATATATGTCCATGACACTCTCTCACCCTGTCACATCTCACCCCTCCCCCTCCCCATATCCTCAAGTCCATTCTCTAGTAGGTCTCTGTCTTTATTCCCGTCTTGCCACTAGGTTCTTCATGACCTTTTTTTTTTTTTCCTTAGATTCCATATATATGTGTAAGCATACTGTATTTTTTTTCTCTATCTGACTTACTTCACTCTGTATGACAGACTCTAACTCCATCCACCTCATTACAAATACCTCCATTTCATTTCTTTTTATGGCTGAGTAATATTCCATTGTATATATGTGCCACATCTTCTTTATCCATTCATCCGATGATGGACACCTGGGTTGCTTCCATGTCCTGGCTATTGTAAACAGAGCTGCAATGAATATTTTGGTACATGACTCTTTCTGAATTATGGTTTTCTCAGGGTATATGCCCAGTAGTGGGATTGCTGGGTCGTATGGTAGTTCTATTTGTAGTTTTTTAAGGAACCTCCACACTGTTCTCCATAGTGGCTGTATCAATTTACATTCCCACCAACAGTGCAAGAGTGTTCCCTTTTCTCCACACCCTCTCCAGCATTTACTGTTTCTAGATTTTTTGATGATGGCCATTCTGACTGGTGGAAGATGATACCTCATTGTAGTTTTGATTTGCATTTCTCTAATGATTAATGATGTTGAGCATTCTTTCATGTGTCTGTTGGCAATCTGTATATCTTCTTTGGAGAAATGTCTATTTAGGTCTTCTGCCCATTTTTGGATTGGGTTGTTTGTTTTTTTGTTATTGAGCTGCATGAGCTGCTTGTAAATTTTGGAGATTAATCCTTTGTCAGTTGCTTCATTTGCAAATATTTTCTCCAATTCTGAGGGTTGTCTTTTGGTCTTGTTTATGGTTTCCTTTGTGGTGCAAAAGCTTTTAAGTTTCATTAGGTCCCATTTGTTTATTTTTGTTTTTATTTCCATTTCTCCAGGAGGTGGGTCAAAAAGGATCTTGCTGTGATTTATGTCATCTAGTGTTCTGCCTATGTTTTCCTCTAAGAGTTTGATAGTGTCTGCCCTTACACTTAGGTCTTTAATCCATTTTGAGTTTATTTTTGTGTATGGTGTCAGGGAGTGTTCTAATTTCGTACTTTTAAATGTACCTGTCCAATTTTCCCAGCACCACTTATTGAAGAGGCTGTCTTTTCTCCACTGTATATGCTTGCCTCCTTATCAAAGATAAGGTGACCATATGTACGTTGGGTTATCTCTGGGCTTTCTATCCTGTTCCATTGACCTATATTTCTGTTTTTGTGCCAGTACCAAACTGTCTTGATTACTGTAGCTTTGTAATATAGTCTGAAGTCAGGGAGCCTGATTCCTCCAGCTCCATTTTTCGTTCTCAAGATTGCTTTGGCTATTTGGGGTCTTTTGTGTTTCCATACAAATTGTGAAATATTTTGTTCTAGTTCTGTGAAAAATGCCAGTGGTAGTTTGATAGGGATTGCATTGAATCTGTAGATTGCTTTGGGTAGCAGAGTCATTTTCACAATGTTGATTCTTCCAATCAAAGAACATGGTATATCTCTCCATCTATTTGTATCATCTTTAATTTCTTTCATCAGTGTCTTATAATTTTCTGCATACAGGTCTTTTGTCTCCTTAGGTAGGTTTATTCCTACATATTTTATTCTTTTTGTTGCAATGGTAAACGGGAGTGTTTTCTTAATTTCACTTTCAGATTTTTCATCATTAGTATATAGGAATGCAAGAGATTTCTGTGCATTAATTTTGTATCCTGCTACTTTACCAAATTCATTGATTAGCTCTAGTAGTTTTCTGGTAGCATCTTTTGGATTCTCTATGTATAGTATCATGTCATCTGCAAACAGTGACAACTTTACTTCTTCTTTTCCGATTTGGATTCCTTTTATTTCTTTTTCTTCTCTGATTGCTGTGGCTAAGACTTCCAAAACTATGTTGAATACTAGTGGTGAGAGTGGGCAACCTTGTCTTGTTCCTGATCTTAGTGGAAATGGTTTCAGTTTTTCACCATTGAGGACAATGTTGGCTGTGGGTTTGTCATATATGGCCTTTATTATGTTGAGGAAAGTTCCCTCTATGCCTACGTTGTGCAGGGCTTTTTTCATAAATGGGTGTTGAATTTTGTCGAAAGCTTTCTCTGCATCTATTGAGATGATCATATGGTTTTTCTCCTTCAATTTCTTAATATGATGTATCACGTTGATTGATTTGCGTACATTGAAGAATCCTTGCATTTCTGGAATAAACCCCACTTGATCATGGTGTATAATCCTTTTAATGTGCTGTTGGATTCTGTTTGCTAGTATTTTGTTGAGGATTTTTACGTCTATGTTCATCAGTGATATTGGCCTATAGTTTTCTTTCTTTGTGACATCTTTGTGTGGTTTTGGTATCAGGGTGATGGTGGCCTCGTAGAATGAGTTGGGGAGTGTTCCTCCCTCTGCAATATTTTGGAAGAGTTTGAGAAGGATAGGTGTTAGCTCTTCTCTAAATGTTTGATAGAATTCGCCTGTGAAGCCATCTGGTCCTGGGCTTTTGTGTGTTGGAAGATTTTTAATCACAGTTTCAATTTCAGTGCTTGTGATTGGTCTGTTCATATTTTCTATTTCTTCCTGGTGCAGTCTCCACAGGTTGTGCATTTCTAAGAATCTGTCCATTTCTTCCAGGTTGTCCATTTTATTGGCAAAGAGTTGCTTGTAATAATCTCTCATGATCTTTGTATTTCTGCAGTGTCAGTGGTTACTTCTCCTTTTCCATTTCTGATTCTATTGATTTGAGTCTTCTCCCTTTTTCTCTTGATGAGTCTGGCTAATGGTTTATCAATTTTGTTTATCTTCTCAAAGAACCAGCTTTTAGTTTCATTGATTTTGGCTATTGTTTCCTTCATTTCTTTTTCATTTATTTCTGCTCTGATCTTTATGATTTCTTTCCTTCTGCTAGCTTTGGGGTTTTTTTGTACTTCTTTCTCTAATTACTTTAGGTGAACGGTTAGGTTGTTTATTCGAGATGTTTCCTGTTTCTTGATGTAGGCTTGTATTGCTATAAACTTCCCTCTTAGCACTGCTTTTGCTGCATCCCATAGGTTTTGGGTCGTCGAGTCTCCACTGTCATTTGTTTCTAGGTATTTTTTGATTTCCCCTTTGATTTCTTCAGTGATCACTTCGTTATTAAGTAGTGTATTGTGTAGCCTCCATGTGTTTGTATTTTTTACAGATCTTTCCCTGTAATTGATATCTAGTCTCATAGTGTTGTGGTCGGAAAAGATACTTGATACGATTTCAATTTTTTTAAATTTACCAAGGCTTGATTTGTGACCCAAGATATGATCTATCCTGGAGAATATTCCATGAGCACTTGAGAAAAATGTGTATTCTGCTGTTTTTGGGTGGAATGTCCTATAAATATCAATTAAGTCCATCTTGTTTAATGTATCATTTAAAGTTGTGTTTCCTTATTTATTTTCATTTTGGATGATCTGTCCATTGGTGAAAGTAGGGTGTTAAAGTCCCCTACTATGATTGTGTTACTGTCGATTTCCCCTTTTATGGCTGTTAGTATTTGCCTTATGTATTGAGGTGCTCCTATGTTGGGTGCATAAATATTTACAATTGTTATACCTTCCTCTTGGATCGATCCCTTGATCATTATATAGTGTCCTTCTTTGTCTCTTGTAATAGTCTTTATTTTAAAGTCTATTTTGTCTGATATGAGAATTGCTACTCCAGCTTTCTTTTGATTTCCATTTGCATGGAATATCTTTTTCCATCCCCTCACTTTCAGTCTGTATGTGTCTCTGGGTCTGAAGTGGGTCTCTTGCAGACAGCATATATATGGGTCTTGTTTTTGTATCCATTCAGCCAGTCTGTGTCTTTTGGTGGGAGCATTTACTACATTTACATTTAAGGTAATTATCGATATGTATGTTCCTATTCCCATTTTCTTAAATGTTTTGGGTTTGTTATTGTAGGTGTTTTCCTTCTCTTGTGTTTCTTGCTTAGAGAAGTTCCTTTAGCATTTGTTGTAAAGCTGGTTTGGTGGTGCTGAACTCTCTCAGCTTTTGCTTGTCTGTAAAGGTTTTAATTTCTCCATCAAATCTGCATGAGATCCTTGCTGGGTAGAGTAATCTTGGTTGTAGGTTTTTCTCCTTCATCACTTTAAGTATATCCTGCCACTCCCTTCTGGCTTGCAGAGTTTCTGCTGAAAGATCAGCTGTTAACCTTATGGGGATGCCCTTGTGTGTTATTTGTTGTTTTTCCCTTGCTGCTTTTAATATGTTTTCTTTATATTTAATTTTTAATAGTTTGATTAATATGTGTCTTGGCGTGTTTCTCCTTGGATTTATCCTATATGGGACTCTCTGTGTTTCCAGGACTTGATTAACTATTTCCTTTCCCATATTAGGGAAGTTTTCAACTATAATCTCTTCAAATATTTTCTCAGTCCCTTTCTTTTTCTCTTCTTCTTCTGGGACCCCTATAATTCGAATGTTGGTGCGTTTAGTGTTGTCCAAAGGTCTCTGAGACTGTCCTCAGTTGTTTTCATTCTTTTTTCTTTATTCTGCTCTGCAGTAGTTATTTCCACCATTTTATCTTCCAGGTCACTTATCCGTTCTTCTGCCTCAGTTATTCTGCTATTGATCCCATCTAGGGTATTTTTAATTTCATTTATTGTGCTTTTCATCGTTGCTTGGTTCCTCTTTAGTTCTTCTACGTCCTTGTTAAATGTTTCTTGCATTTTGTCTATTCTATTTCCAAGATTTTGGATCATCCTTACTATCATTATTCTGAATTCTTTTTCAGGTAGACTACCTATTTCCTCTTCATTAGTTAGGTCTGGTGTGTTTTGACCCTGCTCCTTCATCTGCTGTGCGTTTTTCTGTCTTCTCATTTTGCTTATCTTACTGTGTTTGGAGTCTCCTTTTCACAGGCTGCAGGTTCGTAGTTCCCGTTGTTTTTGGTATCTGTCCCCAGTGGCTAAGGTTGGTTCAGTGGGTTGTGTAGGTTTCCTGGTGGAGGGAACTAGCGCCTGTGTTCTGGTGGATGAGGCTGGATGTTGTCTTTCTGGTGGGCTCGTCCACGTCTGGTGGTGTGTTTTGGGGTGTCTGTGGCCTTATTATGATTTTAGACAGCCTCTCTGTTAATGGATGGGGCTGTGTTCCTGTCTTGCTAGTTGTTTGGCATAGGGTGTCCAGCACTGTAGCTTGCTGGTCGTTGAGTGAAGCTGGGTCTTGATGTTGAGATGGAGATCTCTGAGAGATTTTCGCCGTTTGGCATTACGTGGAGCTGGGAGGTCTCTTGTGGACCAGTGTCCTGAAGTTGGCTCTCCCACCTCAGAGGCACAGCCCTGATGCCTGACTGGAGCACCAAGAGCCTTTCAGCCACATGACTCAGAATAAAAGGGAGGAAAAATGGAAAGAAGGAAAGAAAGAGGATAAAATAAAATAAAATAAAGCTATTATAATAAAAAATAAGAAAAAAATTATTAAGAATAAATTTATTAAGAAAAAAAATTTTTTAATTTTTAAAAATAGATTTATTAATTTTTCATAATAAAAAATAAGAAAAAATATTTTAAAAAATTATTAAGAAAAAATTAATTTTTTAAAATATAAATATGAAAAAACTTATTAAAAATTTTTTTTTTATTTTTTAAAAATAGAAAATAAGGAAAAAATTATTAAGAAAACATTTATTAGGGAAAAAAAATTTTTTAAGTAAAAAAAAAAAAAAAAAAGGACAGATCTAACCCTAGGAATAACGGTGAGAGCAAAGCTATACAGACAAAATCTCACCCAGAAGCATACACATATACACTCACAAAAAAAGGAAAAGGGGAAAAATTAATATGTCCTGCTCCCAAAGTCCACCTCCTAAATTTGGGATGATTTGTTGTCTATTCAGGGATTCAACAGATGCAGGCACATCAAGTTGTTTGTGGAGCTTTAATCCGCTGCTTCTGAGGCTCATGGGAGAGATTTCCCTTTCTCTTCTTTGTTCGTACAGCTCCCGGGGTTCAGCTTTGGATTTAGACCCGCCTCTGCATGTAGGTCGCCTGAGGGCGACTGTTCCCCACCCAGACAGAACGGGGTTAAAGGAGCAGCTGATTCGGGGGCTCTGGCTCAGTCACGCCGGGGGGAGGGAGCGGTACGGAGGAGGCGGGGCGAGCCTTCGGTGGCAGAAGCCGGCGTGACGTTGCAGCAGCCTGAGGCGCGCTGTGCGCTCTCCCAGGGAAGTTGTCCCTGGATCACCGGAGCCTGGCCGTGGCGGGCTGCACTGGCTCCCGGGAGGGGCAGTGTGGAGAGTGACCTGTTCTCGCACACAGGCTTTTTGGTGGCGGCAGCAGCAGCCTTAGCGTCCCATGCCTGTCTCTGGGGTCCGCGCTGATAGCCGCGGCTCGCGCCCGCCTCTGGGGTCCGCGCTGATAGCCGTGGCTCGCGCCCATCTCTGGAGTTCGTTTAAGCGGCGCTCTGAATCCCCTCTCCTTGAGCGCCGTGAAACAAAGAGGCAAGAAAATCTCCCTTGCCTCTTTGGCAGCTGCAGACATTTTCTCAGGCTCCCTCCCGGCTAGCTGTGGTGCGCTAGCCCCTTCAGGCTGTGTTCACGCCGCCAACCCCAGTCCTCTCCCTGCGATCCGACCGAAGCCCGAGACTCAGCTCCCAGCCCCCGCCCGCCCCGGCGGCTGAGCAGACAAGCCTCTCTGGCTGGTGAGTGCTGGTCGGCCCCAAGCCTCTGTGCGGTAATCTCTCCGCTTTGCCCTCCGCACCCCTGTGGCTGCGCTCTCCTCCGCGGCTCTGAAGCTTCCCCCCTCTGCCACCCGCAGTCTCTGCCTGCGAAGGGGCTTCCTAGTGCGTGGAAACCTTTCCTCCTTCACGGCTCCCTCCCACTGGTGCAGGTCCCGTCCCTATTCTTTTGTCTCTGTTATTTCTTTTTTCTTTTGCCCTACCCAAGTACGTGGGGAGTTTCTTGCCTTTTGGGAGGTCTGACGTCTTCTGTCAGTGTTCAGTGGGTGTTCTGTAGGAGCAGTTCCACGTGTAGATGTATTTCTTCTGTATCTGTGGGAAGGAAGGTGATCTCCGCGTCTTACTCTTCCGCCATCTTGCCCCTACCCCCCTGTGTTATTTTTTTCTCTTATAGATGTTAGTTTGGATTTGGTATTGACTGATATTGGGAATATTGTGACATAAAGTTGCTCTTTTTTTTATAAGCTAAATTTCCCTAGCAATAAATTATAATACAATATACATTCCATTTAGTACGTGTTGCACAAAATGGAGAATCTGTCTTAATATCACTCTGTGGGGCATTCTTTTGCTGTGATTGCTGCAAAGGTGTATAAGGAGCATGCTCCTCTCTAACTTTGAAAGGATCTTCACTATTAATGCTTCACAGGGCCCCAAGTAATGGTGGAGATGGAAACAAATTTCTCTATCTTTCAAAATAAATTTAGGTGTGCTTTTGTTTTTCTTTTATGACCTGTTGAAAAGCCGATGGCTTGAGAGAAAATAGAAAACAATGGCTGAAATCAGAGAGAAAAAGAAAACAGGGATATACAAGCTGATGAAATCAGAGCAGATTAAAATGTCGTATTAAAATACATGGTTGTGAAATTTGAGGACCTCATGATATATGATGGGAAATGCCTGCAAAAATGAATGCAAATGTTTTGAATTTCATTCTGGTATTTACAAGAAAGATATTTCCAACAAACTGATTTATTTTCATGCCAAAAATAGTAAAATAGAAGAGAAAATCATTTTTAATTAGTGAATTAGACCAAAAACTTTAATTGCACATGGGTTATATAGATATGAATAGTATATATTTAAATCATTCATTAATTCACTCAGTCAAAACATATGGTATGAATTCTATGCCAGGTGTTCTTTAGGTGGACATAAAATAGATACAAAAATGAATGAAGATTGGTGGAAGAAGATAGCGGAAGAGTAAGACACGGAGATCACCTTCCTCCCCACAGATACAGTAGAAATACATCTACACGTGGAACTGCTCCTATACAACACCCACTGAACGCTGGCAGAGGACCTCAGACCTCCTAAAAGGCAAGAAACTCCCCACGTACCTGGTTAGGGCAAAAGAAAAAAGAAAAAACAGAGACAAAAGAATAGGGATGGGACCTGCACCAGTGGGAGGGAGATGTGAAGGAGGAAAGGTTTCCACACACTAGGAAGACCCTTCGCAGGTGGAGACTGCGGTTGGTGGAGGGGGGAGCTTCAGAGCCACGGAGGAGAGTGCAGCAACAGGGGTGCGGAAGGCAAAGCAGAGAGATTCCCACACAGAGGTTCGGTGCCGACCAGCACTCACCCGCTCGAGAGGCTTGTCTGTTCACCAGCCAGGATGGGCGGGGGTGCTGGGAGTTGAGACTCGGGCTTCAGTCAGATCGCAGGGAGAGGACTGGGGTTGGCGGCGTGAACACAGCCTGAAGGGGTTAGTGCACCACAGCTAGCCGGGAGGGAGTCCGGGAAAAAGTCTGGACCTGCCGAGAGGCAAGAGACTTTTTCTTCCCTCTTTGTTTCCTGGTGCACGAGGAGAGGGGATTAAGAGCGCTGCTTAAAGGAGCTCCAGAGACAGGCACGAGACTAGGCTAGCAGCGCTGACCCCAGAGATGGGCATGAGACGCTAAGGCTGCTGCTGCAGCCACCGAAAAGCCTGTGTGCAAACACATGTCACTATCCACAACCCCCTCCCGGGAGCCTGTGCAGCCTGCCACTGCCAGGGTCCCATGATCCAGGAGCAACTTCCCCAGGAGAACGCACGGCGCGCATCAGGCTGGTGCAACTTCACACGGGACTCTGCCGCCCCATGCTCGCCCCACACTCCGTACCCTTCCCATTCCCCAGGCTGAGTGAGCCAGAGGCACTGAAGCAGCTGCTCCTTTAACCCCATCCTGTCTTAAGGAAGAACAGACGCCTTCAGGTGACCTACACACAGAGGCAGGTCCAAACCCAAAGCTGAACCCCGGGAGCTGTGCGAACAAAGAAGAGAAAGGGAAATTTCTCCCAGCAGCCTCAGAAGCAGTGGATTAAAGCTTCACAATCAAATTGATGTACCCTGCATCTGTGGAATACCTGAATAGGCAACAAATCATCCCAAATTGAGGAGGTGGACTCTGGGAGCAAGATATATTATTTTTTCCCCTTTTCCTCTTTTTGTGAGTGTGTATGTCTATGCCTCTGTGTGAGATTTTGTCTGTATAGCTTTGCTTTCACCATTTGTCCTAGGGTTCTGTCTCTCCGTTTTTTTTTTTTTTTGTTTGTTTTACTTTAAAACACTTTATTCTTAATAATTATTTTTTATTTTAATAACTTTATGTTATTTTATCTCACTTTATTTTATCTTCTTTCTTTCTTTCTTTCTTTCTTTCTATTTTTTCTCCCTTTTTTTCTGAGCCGTGTGGATGAAAGACTCTTGGTGCTCCAGCCAGGCATCAGGGCTGTGCCTCTGAGGTGGGAGAGCCAACTTCAGGACACTGGTCCACAAGAGACCTCCCAGCTCCATGTAATACCAAACGGCAAAAATCTCCCAGACACCCAGAATCAATCAACGACCAGCAAGCTACAGTGCTGGACACCCTATGCCAAACTAGCAAGACAGGAACACAACACCATCCATTAACAGAGAGGCTGCTTAAAATCATAATAAGGCCACAGATAACCCAAAACACACCACCAGACGTGGACCTGCCCAACAGAAAGACAAGATCCA
This sequence comes from Eubalaena glacialis, assembly GCF_028564815.1. Lineage (NCBI taxonomy): Eukaryota > Metazoa > Chordata > Mammalia > Artiodactyla > Balaenidae > Eubalaena > Eubalaena glacialis. The sequence goes on from NC_083730.1 coordinate 31,161,595, forward strand.
GCCTCATCCACCAGAACACAGGCACTAGTCCCCTCCACCAGGAAGCCTACACAACCCACTGAACCAACCTTAGCCACTGGGGACAGATACCAAAAACAACGGGAACTACGAACCTGCAGCCTGTGAAAAGGAGACCCCAAACACAGTAAGATAAGCAAAATGAGAAGACAAGAAAGCACACAGCAGGTGAAGGAGCAGGGTCAAAACACACCAGAACTAACAAGTGAAGAGGAAATAGGCAGTCTACCTGAAAAAGAATTCAGAATAATGATAGTAAGGATGATCCAAAATCTTGGAAATAGAATAGACAAAATGCAAGAAATATTTAACAAGGACGTAGAAGAACTAAAGAGGAACCAAAAAATGATGAAGAACACAATAAATGAAATTAAAAATACTCTAGATGGGATCAATAGCAGAATAACTGAGGCAGAAGAACGGATAAGTGACCTGGAAGATAAAATGGTGGAAATAACTACTGCAGAGCAGAATAAAGAAAAAAGAATGAAAAGAACTGAGGACAGTCTCAGAGACCTCTGGGACAACATTAAACGCACCAACATTCGAATTATAGGGGTCCCAGAAGAAGAAGAGAAAAAGAAAGGGACTGAGAAAATATTTGAAGAGATTATAGTTGAAAACTTCCCTAATATGGGAAAGGAAATAGTTAATCAAGTCCTGGAAGCACAAAGAGTCCCATACAGGATAAATCCAAGGAGAAACACACCAAGACACGTATTAATGAAACTATCAAAAATTAAATATAAAGAAAACATATTAAAAGCAGCAAGGGAAAAACAACAAATAACACACAAGTGCATCCCCATAAGGTTAACAGCTGATCTTTCAGCAGAAACTCTGCAAGCCAGAAGGGAGTGGCAGGATATACTTAAAGTGATGAAGGAGAAAAACCTACAACCAAGATTACTCTACCCAGCAAGGATCTCATGCAGATTTGATGGAGAAATTAAAACCTTTACAGACAAGCAAAAGCTGAGAGAGTTCAGCACCACCAAACCAGCTTTACAACAAATGCTAAAGGAACTTCTCTAAGCAAGAAACACAAGAGAAGGAAAACACCTACAATAACAAACCCAAAACATTTAAGAAAATGGGAATAGGAACATACATATCGATAATTACCTTAAATGTTAATGGAGTAAATGCTCCCACCAAAAGACACAGACTGGCTGAATGGATACAAAAACAAGACCCATATATATGCTGTCTGCAAGAGACCCACTTCAGACCTAGAGACACATACAGACTGAAAGTGAGGGGATGGAAAAAGATATTCCATGCAAATGGAAATCAAAAGAAAGCTGGAGTAGCAATTCTCATATCAGACAAAATAGACTTTAAAATAAAGACTATTACAAGAGACAAAGAAGGACACTATATAATGATCAAGGGATCGATCCAAGAGGAAGGTATAACAATTGTAAATATTTATGCACCCAACATAGGAGCACCTCAATACATAAGGCAAATACTAACAGCCATAAAAGGGGAAATCGACAGTAACACAATCATAGTAGAGAACTTTACCACCCCACTTTCACCAATGGACAAATCATCCAAAATGAAAATAAATAAGGAAACACAAGCTTTAAATGATACATTAAACAAGATGGACTTAATTGATATTTATAGGACATTCCACCCAAAAACAACAGAATACACATTTTTCTCAAGTGCTCAGGGAACATTCTCCAGGATAGATCATATCTTGGGTCACAAATCAAGCCTTGGTAAATTTTAAAAAATTGAAATCGTATCAAGTATCTTTTCCGACCACAACGCTATGAGACTAGATATCAATTACAGGAAAAGATCTGTAAAAAATACAAACACATGGAGGCTACACAATACACTACTTAATAACGAAGTGATCACTGAAGAAATCAAAGGGGAAATCAAAAAATACCTAGAAACAAATGACAGTGGAGACACGACGACCCAAAACCTATGGGATGCAGCAAAAGCAGTTCTAAGAAGGAAGTTTACAGCAATACAATCCTACCTTAAGAAACAGGAAACATCTCAAGTAAACAACCTTACCTTGCACCTAAAGCAATTAGAGAAAGAAGAACAAAACCTCCCAAAGTTAGCAGAAGGAAAGTAATCATAAAGATCAGAACAGAAATAAATGAAAAAGAAATGAAGGAAATGATAACAAATATAAATAAAACTAAAAGCTGGTTCTTTGAGAAGATAAACAGAATTGATAAACCATTAGCCAGACTCATCAAGAGAAAAAGGGAGAAGACTCAAATCAATAGAATTAGAAATGAAAAAGGAGAAGTAACAACTGACACTGCAGAAATACAAAGGATCATGAGAGATTACTACAAACAACTCTATGCCAATAAAATGGACAACCTGTAAGAAATGGACAAATTCTTAGAAATGCACAATCTGCCGAGACTGAACCAGGAAGAAATAGAAAATATGAACAGACCAATCACAAGCACTGAAATTGAAACTGTGATTAAAAAACTTCCAACAAACAAAAGCCCAGAACCAGATATCTTCACAGGAGAATTCTATCAAACATTTAGAGACGAGCTAACACCTATCCTTCTCAAACCCTTCTTAAATATTGCAGAGGGAGGAACACTCCCCAACTCATTCTACGAGGCCACCATCACCCTGATACCAAAACCACACAAAGATGTCACAAAGAAAGAAAACTACAGGCCAATATCACTAATGAACATAGCTGCAAAAATCCTCAACAAAATACTAGCAAACAGAATCCAACAGCACATTAAAAAGTCATACACCATGATCAAGTGGGGTTTATTCCAGGAATGCAAGGATTCTTTAATATACACAAATCAATCAACGTGATACACCATATTAACAAATTGAAGGAGAAAAACCATATGATCATCTCAATATATGCAGAGAAAGCTTCCAACACCCATTTATGATAAAAACCCTGCAGAAAGTAGGCATAGAGGGAACTTTCCTCAACATAATAAAGACCATATATGACAAACCCACAGCTAACATCGTCCTCAATGGTGAAAAACTGAAACCATTTCCACTAAGATCAGGAACAAGACAAGGTTGCCCACTCTCACCACTAGTATTCAACATAGTTTTGGAAGTCTTAGCCACAGCAATCAGAGAAGAAAGAGAAATAAAAGGAATCCAAATCGGAAAAGAAGAAGTAAAGCTGTCACTGTTTGCAGATGACATGATACTATACATAGAGAATCCTAAAGATGCTACCAGAAAACTACTAGAGCTAATCAATGAATTTGGTAAAGTAGCAGGATACAAAATTAATGCACAGAAATCTCTTGCATTCCTATATACTAATGATGAAAAATCTGAAAGTGAAATTAAGAAAACACTCCCATTTACCATTGCAACAAAAAGAATAAAATACCTAGGAATAAACCTACCTAAGGAGACAAAAGACCTGTATGCAGAAAATTATAAGACACTGATGAAAGAAATTAAAGATGATACAAATAGATAGAGAGATATACCATGTTCTTTGATTGGAGGAATGCACATTGTGAAAATGACTGTACTACCCAAAGCAATCTACAGATTCAATGCAGTCCCTATCAAACTACCACTGGCATTTTTCACAGAACTAGAACAAAAAATTTCACAATTTGTATGGAAACACAAAAGACCCCGAATAGCCAAAGCAATCTTGAGAACGAAAAATGGAGCTGGAGGAATCAGGCTCCCTGACTTCAGACTATACCACAAAGCTACAGTAAGCAAGACAGTATGGTACTGGCACAAAAACAGAAATATAGATCAATGGAGCAAGATAGAAAGCCCAGAGATAAACCCATGCACATATGGTCACCTTACCTTTGATAAAGGAGGTAAGCCTACACAATGGAGAAAAGAAAGCCTCTTCAATAAGTGGTGCTGGGAAAACTGGACAGGTACATGTAAAAGTATGAAATTAGAACACTCCCTAACACCATACACAAAAATAAACTCAAAATGGATTAAAGACCTAAGTGTAAGGCCAGACACTATCAAACTCTTAGAGGAAAACAAAGGCAGAACACTCTATGACATAAATCACAGCAAGGTCCTTTTTGACACAACTCCTAGAGAAATGGAAATAAAAACAAAAATAAACAAATGGGACCTAATGAAACTTAAAAGCTTTTGCACCACAAAGGAAACCGTAAACAAGACCAAAAGACAACCCCCAGAATGGGAGAAAATATTTGCAAATGAAGCACCTGACAAAGGATTAATGTCCAAAATTTACAAGCAGCTCATGCAGCTCAATAACAAATAAATTAAAAACCCAATCCAAAAATGGCCAGAAGACCTAAATAGTCATTTTTCCAAAGAAGATATACAGATTGCAAACAAACACATGAAAGAATGCTCAACATCATTAATCATTAGAGAAATGCAATTTAAAACTACAATAGGATATCATCTCACACCAGTCACAATGGCCATAATCAAGAAATCTAGAAAGAATAAATGCTGGAGAGGGTGTGGAGAAAAGGGAACCCTCTTGCACTGTTGGTGGGAATGTAAACTGATACAGCCACTATGGAGAACAGTATGGAGGTGCCTTAAAAAACTAAAAATAGAACTACCATATGACCCAGCAATCCCACTACTGGGCATATACCCTGAGAAAACCATAATTCAAAAAGAGTCATGTACCAAAATGTTCATTGCAGCTCTATTTACAATAGCCAGGACATGGAAGCAACCTAAGTGTCCATCATCGGATGAATGAATAAAGAAGATGTGGTACATATATACAATGGATTATTACTCAGCCATGAAAAGAAACGAAATTGAGTTATTTGTAGTGAGGTGGATGGAGTTAGAGTCTGTCATACAGAGTGAAGTAAGTCAGAAAGAGAAAAACAAATACAGTATGCTAACACATATATATGGAATCTAAGGGGAAAAAAACCAGTCATGAAGAAGCTAGTGGTAAGACAGGAATAAAGACAGAGACCTACTAGAGAATGGACTTGAGGATATGGGGAGGGGGAGGGGTAAGCTGTGACAAAGTGAGAGAGTGGCATGGACATATATACTCTACCAAACGTAAAATAGAGAGCTAGTGGGAAGCAGTCGCATAGCACAGAGAGATCAGCTCGGTGCTTTGTGACCACCTAGAGGGGTGGGATAGGGACGGTGGGAGGGAAGGAGATGCAAGAGGGAAGAGATATGGAAACATATGTATATGTATAACTGATTCACTTTGTTATAAAGCAGAAACTAACACACCATTGTAAAGCAATTATACTCCAATAAAGATGTTAAAGTATATATATATATATATATAACATAAATAGATAAATAAATGAAGCATACCAACTAGGGTGGCTAAATAAAAATTTGGATAATTATAAGTGTTGTCAAATATGTAGAATGTGAAATTATGCAGCCATTTTGGAAAACATTTTTTTCAGTTTCTCAATGTTAAACATAGAGTTACCACTTCCACTTCTAGGTATATACACAGGAGGATTGAAAACATGGGTCTAACAAAAATGTGTACATAAATGTTCATAGAAGCATTATTCGTAATATTCAAAAAGTGGAAACAACCCAAATGTTCATTACCTGATGAATAGATGGTCAAAGTGTTGTATTGATACAATGGAATATTATTCAGCCATCTAAATAAATAAAGTACTGATTTATGGTACAACTTGATGAACCTTGAAAACATTAAAATAAGAGAAAGAGCCAGACACAAAAGCCCACCAATTATGTGATTCTATGTATATGAAATGTCCAGATAGGGAAATCCATAGGGACAGAAAGTAGATTAGTGGTTGCCAGGAGCTAGAGGGTGGGAGAAGGAGTGAGAGTGACTGCTCCATGCATTATTTCCAGGTTTTATAGTTGTATGCAGTGGAGTAAACAGAGAGACTATAATTATTCCATCTTAAACAAAACTGTAACCACACATTCTCTTTTAAATTTGATAAACTTTTTGCTTCTCACACTCTACGGATGCTAAATCCAGTGTTTAATCACTGTCTTCATCTTTGTTGATATTTAAGGCTTTGATTAACCTCAGCTTCTCAGTGAGATCAATTCTATTTAAGGCTACAAACGTCCCCCACAGACCCCAACATTTTTTTTTTTTGCTCTTGTCTACATTGTTTTCATAACAGTATACCTTCTCAAATTTTAGAAAATTTTGTAAGTTATTGTATTCATTTTTCTTTACTGTACTAGAATATACACAAAGCCAGTGATCTATGTCTGTTTTATTTCCTTTTATTTCCCAAAGTCCTAAAATGGTGTTGAGCTTAGAATACCCCAACCAATTTGCTGAATAGTTTAATGAACTCTGGGAAATTTTTCTCAACTTTTTATTTAAAAATTTATTCTCTCATTTTTATATATGTATATTCCTTAGAAAAGAGTTAACATAACAGACTGCTATCTAAAAAAAATTCTCTTTGCAAGATTAGCCCTTGGTTGGCATGTGGGAACTTGGATTTTGGAGGACTCCCACTGTTCCCAAAAATGATGAGTGGCATTTCCCATGTGCTGTTCCAACTCATTGGTAGGGGAATTAAGTACATCCCAGATGATTCCACTGAGAGAAGACTCTTTAAACCTTGCACTTAACTCCCTCTGGTCTTTGCTCCATGTGATTTTTCCCTTTGCTAATTTTGTTTTTTATCCTTTAGCAGTAATAAATCATAACCATGAGTACAACTATATTCTGAGTTCTGTGAGTTACCATAGTGAATTATTGAAACTGGGAATGGTCTTCAGGAACTCCAAGAAACATACACATACACATACATGTACACACATATATATTTGATTTGGATATATGCAGCATAAATTTGGTATGACTGATCATAGCCTCACATTATCTCCATATTTTCTGTTTGTTTACTGCACCCTCTATTATTCACACTAGAAAATGTCCTCAAGTGGTCAGAGATAGTTGATTGTCAATTTATATTTAAAGGTGATGCATATAAAGTAGATTGGCAATTCTGTATGTATTGATAGGGAAGAGTGATCAGTATAAGCTGACAATTATATTGGAGATACCTGAATGTCAAAATTCAGATAACTTTTTAAATTTTCTGAAAGTGTTCTATTTCCCCTGAGAAAAATCCTCAGGTTTCTTTCCCAGACTGGCAAAATTTTCATGCTGTTGTTCTCTATGTTTATGGTGGTGATAGTAGGATGGAGTGTTTTATATACATAATCCCCCATCCCCATTTTTACCTCTATGTCTCACCTCAGACATCTACTTTGGTGTTAATATCTTAGCTTCTACTCTTTTTCATGGCATATTGGCTGCCTTACCATCTATATCCTTCTCTGTCTGCATACAAGGCCTAAGGGTCCCTTGGCCTTGTTCCATCAGTTATCACCTTCTATCTGCTTTCAGTTTTCCAAGATACTATTGAAACTTCTTGTCAGCTTGGTCCGTCTTCTGTTTTCTTTATTTTTGTGGATTTATAACACTCTTATGCTTTACTACCATTTTAATTGGATCTTGGGATTAATGAACATGGAAACCAGTGTTAAGCCCAATCACAAACATTTTATTAACCATATTATAAAATGGTATGTAGAAATAATCCCTAAACATAGTGTTAGGCTGCCCACATGGTGTGATCTGAGCAGTCAAGACAAGATCCCCTTTACCCCCAATGTTCTGTTTACCTGTTTCCTCACATGAAATCCTTGTTCCATTAAATAAATACTTTAATTCCACAGAGACAAATTTGAACAAACAAATGTCTGTGAAATTTTGGCATAATTCAAACTCATATGTGAAATATAGACTTTAGATCTTACTGATAGTAAATTTTGCATAGGAAAAGGTAAGACATAGTGTCAGGACTCTAGGCCTAAAAGGCAAGAATTTGGGCACCAAAATAGACATAAAAGTATACAATATAGGATACCAAGGTATTAAAACCAATTTACTTCTGATAAGATTATATAGAATATAATGTGAGCTAGACTGGGAAACAGGCTTAAAAGTATAACCTGAGCATTGACACACAGGCTTCAGTGTTTTTTTCTATGCTTAAGGGGATTACACTGATACTTAATTCCTCACAAGCTCTGAAATTTTATGCTACTTTAAAAATGTTTGAACTACAACAACAAATATGCTTCCTGGCCTAAACTTTGTATTATTATTTATGTTTAAATATTAGTATTTTCAATGTATATGAACATAGATCATTCTTTCAGATTTTTCTTCAGTTGTCCCACAGTTAATGTTATTTGAGTATAAGGGATTAATATAAGAGAACATTTCTGTCTCTCCAAGGATTCTTTGAGATCTTTGCTCTAATCAAAACTATTCCTTCTTATTACTATTCTTTCTTGCTTTTAATTGAAGTTGTGTTGATGTACTCTTCCAGGTACCATAAGTGGAATAGACATTCTTTGCACAAACAAGACTGCTTTCACTGTGATCATGGGTTCTTATCCCTCCTTTCCATTGGTGGCAATGTGTAGAGAGCAGGGGTACATAGTTTACATTTTCCTGAATACTCTGGGTAAGACTTGCATTTGAGATCATCAACAAAGAACAGTAACAACATTTGAAAAAGTCATTAGAAGTCAGTGTACGTGGTGGTTCAAAGGATGTTCAGCATAATGAGTAACCAGCATAAATGTTAGGGAAATGCAGAAGCAAAAAAAAATATTGAAAGAGGTATGGCATTGTGAGTAACAACAGTGTTGCTAGGTTTTTACTGCAGTGAGAGATACGAAATTAGCTAGGAATGGTATGTTTGACAACAAGATGGTACCTGGATATAAAAAGAAAGAGATGGGTCCTGGACAATATAAAACAATCTTCACTGATTGGACAATAAGCAAAAACGTAAATTCTTTCCTTTTAAAATTTTTCTAAATCGTCATTAATAAATTAGTATACTTCACATGGGCCCATAAATTTTATAATCCTTTTTTAAATCAAATAGTTTATATACAGAGGAGACCCACATAAAAAGTAATTGCTAAGGGTGTGCACAACATATGTGTAGCCCAAGCTATGAGAATTGTCATATATTTCATCAGATGGATTGCATAGAAGAAGCTACTAAACATTATGATGAAGTTTTCAATTTTTACTATCACACTTGACAATATTTAACATATTTTACATATTTCTATATTAAGGGTTAAAACAGGTCAATTAAAAGACAGATAAACACATTAATATATTTCAATATCAATTCTCCAATTTATTATATTATAATTTATTTTTAAATTATGTGCTTGTATGAAATTAAGATAGATTCTGAAATTCTAACATTCAGTTCAACAAAATTCAGATTAGTTTCTTGTCTTTATAATGCATTAGAAACAGTCTGAATAACTATTTTATTTTAATTATTGCCCATACAATTTACAAGGAGAAATTGTAGTTTATTGGAGAGCATAAAATATCTATATCTCCTATGTTGGTAAACGATGGCTTAATATAGTACTTTAAGGGTACTACATTTTTTATTGAAGTATATTTATAATATACAATATAAATTGTTATATATTATAAATTATTATATTAGTTTCAGGTGTACATTTTGATTTTGTTATTTTTATAGATTATATCTCATTTAAAGTTATTATAAAATATTGGCTATATTCCCTGTGATGTACATTACAACTTTGCATCTTATTTATTTTATATTTAGTAGTTTTTATGCCTTAATCCCCTTCCCACATATACCCTTCCCACCACTTCTCTCCCCACTGGTAACCACTACAAAAACAAATCAAATAGTTTATATATAGAGGAGACCCACATAAAAAGTATTTGCTAAGGGCATGCACAACCTGTGAGAAGCTCAAGCTACGAGAATTAGGTCATTATTTTAATACTATCCCCTTATCAGACACATCACTTACAAATACCTTATCCAATTCAGTAGGTTGTCTTTTTGTTATGTCGATGGTTTCCTTCTCCTTGCAAAAGCTAAAAGCTTTAAAATCTGATTAGGCATAATTTGTTTATTTTTGCCTTTATTTCCCTTGCCTGAGGAGACAGATTTTAAAAAATACTGAAAAGCCCTATATCAATGCGTGTACTGCCTATGTTTTCTTCTAGGAGTTACATGTCTTCCAGTCTTACGTTTTGATCTTTAATCCATTTTGAATTTATTTTTGTGTGAGAAAATGTTCTAATTTTATTCTTTTAAATATAGATTTCTAGTTTTCCCAGCACCACTTATTGAAGAAACTGTCTTTTACCTACTGTATATTTTGCATCCTTTGTCACAGATTAATTGACCATATATATGTACATTTATTTCTGGGCTCTCTATTCTGTTCCATTGACCTATGTGCCTCTTTTCATTTCAGTACCATACTGTTTTGATTACTATAGATAGCTTTGCAAGATAATATGAAGTTAGGGAATGTGATACCTCCAGCTTTGTTCTCTTTTATCAAGATTGCTTTGGCAATTGTGAGGTTTATGTGGTTCCATATGAATTTTAGAATTATTTAGATTATTTATTCTAATTCCATGAAAAATGTCATGGGTTCTTTGATACTAATTGCATTAAATCTGTAGATTGCTTTGGGTAATATGGATATTTTATCAATATTAATTTTTTTCAATCTATGAACATGGGATAACTTTCAATTTGTTTCTATTGTCTTCAGTTTTCTTCATCAATTTTTTATTGTTTTCAGAGTATAGATCTTTCACCTCCTTGGTTAAGTTTATTCTTAGGTACTTTATTCTTTTTGATGTGATTATAAATAGGATTATTTTCTTAATTTCTTTTTCTGATAGTTCTTAGTATTTAGAAAAGCCTCAGATTTTTGTATTAGTTCTAATAGTTTTTGGGTGGAGACTTTAGTTTCTATATATAGTATCATGTCATCTGCAAAGAGTGACAGTTTATTTCTTCCTTTCCAACTTGTATGACTTTTATTTCTTTTTTTTTCTGATTGCTGTGGCTAGGACTTCCAACTATGTTAAATAGAAGTGGTGAGAGTGGGCATCATTGTCTTGCTCCTGAATTTAGAAGAAAGGCTTTTAGCATTTCACTATTGAGTATGATGTTAGCTGTAGGCTTGTCACAAATGGCCTTTATTATGTTGAAATGTGTTCTCTCTTTACCCACATTAACATGAGTTTTTATCATGAATGGATATTGATTTTGTCAAATGCTTTTTCTGCATCTTATTGTAATGATCATGTGACTTTTTCCCCTTCCTTTTGTTAATGTGGTGTATCACACTGATTGATTTGTGAATATTGAAACATCCTTGTGTCCCTGGAATAAATCCAATGTGATCATGGTGTATTATCTTTTTTTATATATTAATAAATATGGTTTGCTAATATTTCATTGAGGATTTTCACATCTATATGCGTCAAAGATATGGGTCTGTAACTCTTTTTGCCTGTTCACCTGATGCCAGCCGCTGTATGCCAGCTGCTCTACTGTACTACTGTACTTTTCAAGATACTGTACTGTAAGATAAAAAATGTTTTCTTTATTTTTTGTTTGTCTTTTATGTATTATTTGTATGAAAAGTATTTATAAACCTATGACAATACAGTACTATATAGCCAATTGTGTTAGTTGGGTACCTAGGCTAACTTTTTTGGACTTACAAATAAATTAGACTTACGAATGCACTCTCAGAATGGAACTCGTTCATATGTAGGGGAATTACTATATTACACTTGTTAACATATGTGTACCCAGTAAAGAAGCACCTAAGGGGCTTCCCTGGAGGTGCAGTGGTTGAGAATCTGCCTGCCAATACAGGGAACACGGGTTCGAGCCTTGGTCTGGGAAGATCCCACATGCCGCGGAGCAACTAGGCCCGTGAGCCACAATTACTGAGCCTGTGCGTCTGGAGCCTGTGCTCCACAACAAGAGAGACTGTGATAGTGAGAGGCCTGTGTACTGTGATGAAGAGTGGCCCCCACTTGCCGCAAGTAGAGAAAGCCCTCGCACAGAAACAAAGACCCAACACAGCCATAAATAAATAAATAAATAAATAAATAAATAAATAAAAATTAAAAAAAAGAAGAAGCACCTAAATATATTAGGCAAATACTGGCAGACATAAAATTGACAATAATATAATAATAGTAGGGGTCTTTAACACCCCACTTACATCAATGGACAAATCTTCAGAAAGAAAATAAAAAATGCAACAGTAATCTTAAAAGACACAATAGACCAGTGGGATTTAATAGATATCTACAGGACATTTCATCCAAAAACAGAAGAATACACATTCTTTTCAGGTGTAAATGAAACATTCTGCAGGATAGATCACATGTTAGGTCACAAAACAAGTCTCAACAAATTTAAGATAATAGAAATTATATCAAACATTTTTTATAACCACAACTCTATGAAACTAGAAATCACTTACCAAAAAAATGGAAAAAGAATAAACAAGTGGACACTAAATATTGTGCTGCTAGTAAACCAATGAGTAAATAAAGAAATCAAAGACAAACACAGAAAATACCTTGAGATGAATGAAAATAGAACCAATGAAACCAGCCTTGGTTTCAGTGACAGTTTAAAAGATGTACCCTCTGATTCTTCACCTTGTTTCTTCTTCAAGTCTTCATAAAGCCTTTTAAGTTTCTCTTGAATCAGCATTAAGCTGAGTGGGACTTGATGCTGATGCTAATCCTGCATTCACACACTGAGAAGTTTCTCCATCTCCTCCATCATTTTTCCATGCTTCTTTGATATTATTGTCGACATCATTGGCACAGCAGACTTCACATGTTCCATGATCTTGTCCTTGTTCTTTAGAATTGTGCCAATGGTTGAATGATTCATGTTATAAGAATGAGCAATGTCTATCATCTTTTTGCCTCCACTCTCTCTATTATTTTCACTTTTGTTTCCATCATTATCACTTGACACTTCTTAGCAGTACCAGCTACATCACTGCTGCTTTTACGCTTGCTTCCAGACATCCTGGGCTTGAAATAAAGATATTGTACTACTGTACTCTATACAGTACTGTACAGTAAAGTACACAGAAGCACAACCACTTATACAGGATGCATGCATGTGACAGTGTACGCCAGACATGTGACCTAACTTACATGATTGAACATGCGAACGCACGTTCGCATGTTTGAAAGTTCGCAACTTGAAGGTTTGTATGTAGGGGACTTACTGTATTTTCTTATTGTATTCAACCCTTTATCATTATATAATACCTACTTAGTCTTTTGGTATAGCCTTTAAATCTCTTTTATCTGATCTGAGTATTGCTACCCCAGCTTCCTTGTTGTGTTCCTTTACATCAAATACTTTTTCCATGTCTTCACTTTCAATCTGCATGTGTCTTTAGCTCTGAAGTGAGTCTCTTATAGCATATAGCATATAGAAAGATCTTATTTTTAAATCCAATCAGCCACCCTAGGTCTCTTGATTGGAACATTTAGTCCATCGACATTTAAAGTAAGTATTGATACATATGTACTTATTGCCATTTTATTACTTGTTTTCCACTTGTTTCATAGTTCTTCTGTTCATTTCTTCTTCTTTGTGTTTCTTCCCTTGTGGTTTAATGGTTTTCTTTAGAATTATACCTGTGTTACTTTCTTTTCAGTTTTTGTGTATCTATTGCAGGTTTTTGATTTGTGGTGACCATGGGGATTATATATGTTGACCTATAACTATATCTACTTGTTTAAAACTGGTAATCATTTAAGTTCAAACACATTCTAAAAGTTCTACATTTTTTACTCCTCTCCTCCATGTTTTGTGTTTTTTGATGTGACATTTTACATCTTCTTGCTTATCCCTTAACATTTTATTTTAATTATAGTTGCTTTTACAATTATTTTGTCTTTTAATCTTCATACTGGCTTATTTAAGTAGATGATACTTACTATATATGTATATACATATATATATAGTTTTGTTTTTCTTAGTGGAATTTTTCCCTTCCTATAGATTCTTACTTTTTTTTCCACTTAAAGAAGATCCCTTAATATTTATTTTATGGTAAGTTTAGTATTGAAGAATTCTTTTAGTTTTTGTTTGTCAGAGAAGTTTTTCTCTCTCCTTCTATGATAAATGGGCAGAATATCTTAGGTAGCAGACTTTTCCTTTCAGCACTTTGACTATATCATGCCAGTCTCTTCTGGCTTGCAAAGCTTCTGCAGAAAAATCAGCTGATGGCCTTATGGGGATTCCCTTGCATATGACTCTTTGTTTTTCTCTTGATGCCTTTAGAATTTTCTCTTTAACTTTTATCAATTTAATTATATATCTTGATGTGGTTCTGTTTGGTTTCATCTTATTAGGCGTGCTCTGTGCTTCCTGTATCTGGATATCTGTTTCCTTCTTCAGGTTTGGGTAGTTTTCAGCCATAATTGCCTCAAGTACATTCTCAATCTCCTCTCTCTCTTCTCCTTCTGGGATCCTTATAATATGAATGTTGGTACCTGTGGTATGCATAATGTTATTTTAGAGACCTCTTAGATTGTTTTCAATTTCTAAATTTATTTTTCTTTTTACCATTCTGATTTGATGATTTCCATTATTCTATTCATTATTCTATTCCAGATCACTTATGCATTCTTTTTACCAGTTACTCTGCTATTCATTACTTCTACTGTTTTATTTTTATTTTTTTTTAATTTCAGCTTTTGAATTCTTCGTTTATGATTATGTCTTTTTTATGTCTTCTATTTCCTTGTTAAAGTGTTCACAGCATACATCTATTTTCCCTAATTTGGTTAACATTTTTATTGCTAACATTTTAAGTTATTTATGTGGTAAATTGTTTATTTCTGTTTTATTATTTTTTTCAGGAGTTTTCTCTTGCTCTTTCAATTGAAAGTAGTTCCTCTACCCTTTCATTTTGCTCAACTTTCTCTGCCTCTGTGAACTTAAATGAATTTAGACCACCTATTGTGGTCTTGAATAGGTGTTCTTATGTGGGGGTGTCCCTATACAGACTGTGTGTGTCCAATTCCTTTGATGAGAGACCTGGATTTGATGTGGATGCAAGTCATGTTTTCTTCAGTGTCTGCTGGCAGCTATCACCTTGGTTGGTGGTGGATCTGGAGATGGAGGGGCTAGGTCTGGAGTTGGGTGTGAGACAGGACTTTCCCTTTGCTCAGTTGCTATCTCTACCCTCTTGGGGGCAGAGTCTGATCCCAAGTTGCTGGAACAGAGTCCTTGAGTGTCAGGCACAAGCTGGTTCTGTTCCCTTTAAGTGTGTGCCTTTCTCTCTTTCCCACCAGGATCCTTATTGCAGATATGAGAAGTACTGAAGCAAGTGGGACCTCTGAAATCTCTTGGCTCATGTTGGCCACAGACAGAGATCTGACCTGATGTCTTCCCAGGCACCTGTGGCTCCACTAAGACACAGAGCCTCAGGTGCAAGTATCCTTTGTCTCTCATAGCCAAACAGTGCCCCCAGCCTCTGCTAGGGCCCCGTATTGTGGAACCAGTCCCCAGAGCAAGCAAAGCCTGTGTGGTCTCTTAGCTTGTATTGGAGGGTGAACTTTGGTGATACAGCCACCTTTAGAGATATGGGCTGATTCTGAAGCATGGCTTGAGTAAGGGCCAACAATGGCCACCAATGTCCCATGCAGGTCTCACTTCAGGACCAGGTCACCTCTGCATCCATAGTAAAGTCTTATCCCCAGTAATGGCTGCTGTAGATCCAGTGCCACACTGTGATGTGGAGTGAATGGGGCCAGAGTGTTTGCTTGGCTCAGGCTGGGGTGTGCAGCAAGGTGGTCATGAGAATCCTGGCAGCTGCTAAAGCAGACCCCTTGCTGCCCTGCCTCAGGGGCAAGGCAAAACACATGTGTGCCTCACAAGTGGAATCCAGGCTTCTCACAAACTTTCTGTTAGTCTCAGTGTAGTGTCCTCTAACAGCCAAAGGAGCTTGTTTCCATCACATATACCCCAGAACTTGGGTGCCTAATCTGTGGCTTGAACCACTCACTCCCCAGGGAAGGAGTCTGCCCGTGAAATCTCCATTTTCCTCTGAGTCCCCTCCCAGGGATGCAGCTCCCAACCAGATATCCTTTCTTTTCTTCCTACCTGATTACATGTTTATCTTTCTTACAACCTTGGTTGTATGGTTCTTCTACCAGTTACCAGTTAGTTTTCAGTGAGAATTGTTCCACATGTAGATGTATTTTTGATGTGTTAATGGGGTGAAGTGAGCTCCATGTCTTCTTACTCTGCTATGTTGATCTAAGCACCCCTGAATTCATCTTTTTTTTAATGTTTTCTCTGTTATGCTAACATGGGAGACATAGGATAAGAACTTATTCTCTGATAAAAACTGTATTGTTTAAATTCTATTCCAAATATAAAGTTCTGTGGTAAAAAACATAAAATTTTCCCCAAAGCCTTACAAAAGTTTTAAATCTTATAGGACTTCCTAAGAGAATTGCATTTTTTAATATTGTTGTACAGTTGATGTACAATATTATACATGTTTCAGGTATACAACATAGTGATTTATACTTTTTAAAGGTTATATTCCATTTATAGTTATTATAAAATAGTGGCTGTATTCCCTTTGTTGTACAACATATCCTTGTAGCTTATTTTATACATAATAGTTTGTATCTCTTGACTCCTATCCTTATCTTGCCCCTGTCCCTTTCCCTCTCCTCACTTGTAACCACTTGTTTCTTCTCCATGAGTCTGTTTCTGTTTTGTTATATACATGTGTTTATTTTATTTTTTAGATTCCACATATAAGTGATAACATTTACTATTTGTCTTTCTCTGTCCAACTTATTTCACTTAGCACAATACCCTTCTAGTTGATCCATGTTATTGTGAACGACAAAAATTTCAGTCTTTTTATGGCTGAATAGTATTTCCTTGTACATATATTGGCAGGCGGATTCTTAACCACTGCCTCACAAGGGAAGTCCAAAAATTGGAAGATTTTTAAAATATCAGTGACAATTTTTTCATAGATGTTTCATTGATTTATCTTCAAAAACGTACTGAGCCTAAGATTTATCAGAAGGAAAAACACAAAACAAAAACAGAAAGATCTCTGCCCTCCAAGTAGAAGAATACACATTCTAGTGGAGGAAGTGCAGAATTTCCTACTAGATTCAATAAGAATTGTGAGAGGGAAAAAAAAAGAGTCCTGATGACTCAGATTTTTTGCCTCATTTGGTTGCTTTTCAGTTGAAATGGAAAAGATTTATGATAAAACTTTGGATAGAGCAAGTTTTGGGGGAAACAAGTTTTTGGTATATATTGCTTAATGTTCAGTAAATATCCAAATGAAGGTGTCTAGTAAGTTGTTGGCTGTATACTGTGGCATACCAAGGGCAAGATGGGAGTACCTTTTAGGTTTGCAAACCATTGTTTAGAACTTGAACCAATGAAAGATTTTTGGCAGAGAAATATTTAATCATTACCTATCATAGAATTGTCAGGGCATAGTGATAATAAAAAGATGATTCAGTTTCAGTTTTTTTAACATACTCTCTGTAAATATTACAACACCACCCTATACCACTGTTACTCCACTCTTCTAATGGCATTGACTATATAGGAATGGTATTCAGGAACTGGCTAAGCAACGGGTAAATTTTGGAGTTAGGGGCATTTTACATATTATTTAAGCCTTGAGAGTATATGAGGCCTCATACTAGTGTATGAGGATAGAGAATGCAAAACAGAAAGAACTGAGCCTGGAGCATTTAAGAAATCAGAAGGAGAGGAGGGATGAATAAAAATAACTGAGAAGACGTGAGTGATGAGATAAGAAAAACACTAAGGGAGTGGAGTTCTGAAATCCAAATGAAGAAAGTGAAAATGGAGAAATCTGAGTTGTCAAAGGGTGAAGTCATTGGTCACATTATGAGTTAAGTGAGGATTGAGAAAAGACCCTGAATTTAGCAATTACTAGCAATGTGGTAATAATTAGTGACCATGAAACGGCCAACTTCATTGCCATGGTAGGAATGAGAGCTTAATAGAAAAAAAAATGGAAATGAGGAATTGGAGAAAGCAAAATAATAAATTTTTCCAAGGATTTTTGCTGTCAAGAGTAACATAGAAATAAGGTGCAAGCCACGTGGTGAAATAGAGTCAAAAGAATGCTTTTATTATAGTTTATGGAATTGAGAGGAATTATAGAATCTTGTCTGTTTTCTGAGTATTTGGGATGAAGGCACTTATGAGAAAAAGATTATTACCCCTCTATATGAAGAACTTCTTTGCTTCTATAAACTGTTCTTAAGAATTGTACGTGAAATATAAATAAACTCTGCATTCCAAAGAATATATTACTTGATTGTATAATGCAATTGCATAATTGTCAGGCAGATTAGCACTACTATCACTGGGTCTGAATATAAATACTTGCTCTATTGAGGGGATCCTTAGAAATTTGGAAAAGCTAATTAACCTCTAAATGCTCCAGGTTCCAACATTAAAATGGTCTTATTTTAGCCACCTCATAGTGTTATTATGAAATTTATGACAGTAAGCCAAAAGTTCTTATTGCAATGCCTGACAATTCACAAGCAGGTAATAAATCTTACAATCATTTCTATTTTCATATTGACAACACTCCAGAGAATGTTTGTCTAGAAGACTTTTAGTCCACATATGTAACATATTGATACTGTGTGTTATTATTAAGGGCATGTGTATGTGTGTTCTTGAAATATGTTATTAATAGATATCTTAACTATTAGTTAAACTTCTTTGTATGGACTTCATGTGAAAAACACCTTTCATTAGAAATACAAAGGACCTTCTTCAAACTTTAAAACGTTTACCATCAAAAAAAATAGAAATTTTTATTCCTAACTGCAAACCATATAAAGCATTTTCTTTCACCAGAAACACTAAAGGATGCCTACCAGCATCATTACTGATTATATTCAACATGCAAAATTTTAGCCAATGCAATATAATAAGAAAATATATAAAAGTTATAAGAATATAAAGAAACCAAATTGCCATTATTTTCAAGTGAGCTAGAATCATCCATGAAAGTCATTCAAAATGTAGATTCATGAATATCAATGCCAGAAATTCTGTGAGTGTGAGTTTCTCAGGCACAGATTCTATTGATTTCTTTTGTTTCCTATGTATGGCCATAATTTTTGTGTATTCATATGACTTGCATTCTTTTTGTTGAAAACTGGACATTTTGACTATTATAATGTGGAAAATTTGGAAATCAGATTCTTTCTCCTCCCTAAGATTTGTTGTTTCTAGAACCAAAAACATTTCCAGGCTTTGACAATGGATTCTGTGTCTATGTTAGAGAATGTCTTCAACAATTGACAACTCAGCTGACAACTCTGCCTTAGTTTTCACTTCGTTTTTCCATTGATTCTCAAGGTCTGTAAGAGGTGAGATCTTAGGGTCTTCTTATATCTTTCATGAGCATGCATACAGCCCTGAACATGTATGTGGCTTCCTAGATTCCCAGGAATATGTTGGGACTTTTCAAAATCCTTAAGAATATCATTCCTTGCCTTTAATCTCAAGCTCTTAGGTAAGTTTATTGTTTGCACCAAATGGCATCTGTTGCATTAGGCAACAGCAACCTAGGATTTGACCTCTCTTTTCAATATATCTTCTCCCCCATTTTCATTGTAGCATTATTTACAATAGCCAAGACATGGAAACAACCTAAGTGGCCATTGATGAAAAAATTGATAAAGAAGATGTAGTATATTTTATATACATATAATGGGGTATGATTCAGCCATAAAAAAGAAGGAAATCTTGCTATCTGTGACAACATGGATGGACCCTGAGGGCAATATGTTAAGCAAACTAGAGAGAGAAAGACAAATACTGTATGATCTCACTTCTGTTTGGAACCTCAAATACCAAACTCATAGAAATAGAGAAAAGATTTGTGGTTGCCAGATGTGGGGGAGGGTGAGATGTGAGGGAAATGGGGCACAGTGGTTAAAAGGCACCAACTTCTAGATATAAGAAAAATAAATTCTGGGGATGTAATATATAGCATGATGACTATTTAAATAAATGAAGAAATTTAAAAATAAAAGAAAGGAAAGGAGGGAACTCCCTGGCAGTCCAGTGGTTAGGACTCTGTGCTTCCACTGCAGGGGTCCTGGGTTCGATCTTGCAAGCAGCATGGTCAAGAAAAAAAAAAAAAGGAAACCTGACAGAGTGCCTCTAAACCGCTGTTCAGCAGGTTTAGCCTGCTTACTTAACTAAACATTCCTTGGATCAGGCCCCCTATTTGTCTTACATAACAGAGAAGGACTTCTACTCACTTTGGCATACACTTAGTGATTGTTGGTTTAAGGGGAATTCAACAGAAACAGCAGGACAACCTGCTTACAGTTCTGATTCAATGTTCCAAAATAAAAGGGTTAATACTGAAGAAGTAATATCTTTGGAAAAATCCATTGTGTTCCTATCCAAATTGAGATCTATATACATTTCTTCTATTTCTTAAATTGCTCCACTGAAAGGGAAAATGCTTATTGACATTATTAATGATTTTACATACTGTTTATAATAAAAGCATGCAATTTATAGAAAACAATATTTTTTTAAAGCTGGGACAGTTTTTTATTTAAAAATAGTTGTAAAATCAATTCTATCTTAGTGAAAAAGACAAGGAATTTTTTTAATACACTCTCTACAGTCCTCCTTTAAATATTATCCTTTCCTATTCCTGTTTCATTCTCTTTCCTTTTGGATACTCCTTGTTATTCTACTTACTCCCTATTTACTTCATTGGTGAAAGAGGTATCTTCCACCCAAAATAATGTGAGATGGCTGAACACATGACACGAAATACTGGGCAGATGAGACTGGCAGCAGATTATTAGTTACATTACTTACAGCCTGGGAAAGGAGGACACTGTACTCTATAGAGGCCACAAGGTTTGAGAGGAAGGGGTGGATGAAGTTGGTCCAGCTTAGTTGGGTAGGAAGTCTTTCCGATTGGATGGGGGTGATATCTGATTAAAGCAAGGAAACTTTTGGCTAGAGTTTTATGGCCCATGAAACACAAAGATGTCAAAGCAATACAAGGACATTTTCGGTTCTGCAATACACATGTCTATGGCCTTGACCCTCAGGCACTATACACCATAAGCTTGACCTTCCAATAGAATGTCTTAGGTTCTGATATCAAAGTTTTATTTCTTATAGAACGAAATTTTTCCTCATCTTCAGTGGGACATTTATCAAAAATTATTTCTCATGAAGGTAGTTTGCTACCCCACCTCTATGACCCACAAAGGGAACTGATCTTAGTGTTTTAAAAAATGTACATATTCTGGCATTGCCACTCCAGAAATTCTTGAAGGCTTGAGGTAATGCCCACAGTCATGTCTCAACAAAATATCTCTACCTCCTTTTACAGTAATAGATAAATATAGTAGGCAGAAAATCAGTAAAGATATAGTTGAACTGAACACTACCATCAAACAACTGGATCTACTTGATATTTACAGAATACTTTATCCAACAACAGTTGAACATACCATTTATCTCAAGCTCACATGGAAGATTTGCTAGTATATAACACGTTCTGTGCAACAAAACACACCTAAACACATTTAAAAGAATATAAATCATAGAAAGTATTTCTCAGACTGCAATGGAATTAAACTAGAAGTCAATAACAGAAAGAAGGGTGGAAAATTACCCCCTCCCAATTTGGAGATCAAACAACATATTTCCAAACAACACACAAGTAAAAGAAGTCTCAAGATAAATTTAAATATATTTTTAACTAAATGAAAATTAAAATATACCTTATCAAGATTTGGGAGATGTAGAAAAAGCAGTGTTTAGAAGGATATGCATAGCATTCAATTAGAAAAAAGCAACTTCTAATATCAATAATATGTTTCCACCTTAGGAAACTAGAGAAATAAAAATAATTTAATTCTAAACAACAGAAGAAAAGAAATAACAAAATTAAGAGTATAAATCAGTGAAATTGAAAATAGGATGTCAGTAGAGAAAAATTAAACAAACCTTGGTTCTTGGGAAAGACCCATAAAATTGATAAGCTTCTAGCCAGGATAACCAAGAAAATAATAGAAGAGACAAATGATTAACATCAGAATTAAAAGGAGGTTATTACTAGTGATCCCACAGACATTAAAAGGATAATTAAGAACTCTCTGCCCACAAATTGGGTAACATAGATGAAAGGGATTAATTCCTTAAAAGATACCAACTATAGAGATTTGGACAAAGAAAAATAGATAATCTGAATAGCTCTATATCAATTAAAGAAATTGAATCAATAATTGCTAACCTTGTAAAAAAATATGGATTGCCAGACCCAGATGGTTTCACTGGTGAATTCTACTAAATATTTTAGGAAGAAATGATATCACCTCTCTATATTCTCTTCCATTTCATAAAGTAGAAACAGAGAGAATATTTTGTAATTCATTCTATGAGGACAGCCTTATTATAATACCAAAACCTGTTAAAGACACTACAAGAAAAGAAAGCTAAAGACCAGTATTTCTTTAGAAGATAGTTGCAAAAATCATCAACAAAACACTTGCAAACTGTACCTAAAATGTGTCAAAGAATTAAACACCATGACCAGTGAGATTTGCTCAGGATAAGCAGGATTGCTTCTACATTCAAAAGTCAATTGCAGGCATAGCTTGGAGATATTGTGGGTTCAGTTCCAGACTACTGCAGTAAGGCAAATATCACAATAAAGCAAGTCACTCATTTTTTTTGGTTTCCCACTGCACATATAAGTTATGTTTACATTACACTGTAGCCTATTAAGTGTGCAATAACATTATGTCTAAAAAAAATGTACTCACCTTAATTTAAAAATACTTTCTTGTTAAAAAATGCCTTCAGCAAGTTGTAATCTTTCTTCAACAGTAATATTAAAGATCACTGATCACAGAAATCATAACAATTATAATAATAATTTAAAAGTTTGAAATATTGTGAGAATTACCAAAATGTGACACAGAGACATGAAGTGAGCAAATGCTTTGGAACAAAGGCAATAGACTCGCTTGACTCAGGGTTGCTACAAACTTCCAATTTGTAAAAAGTGCAATATCTACAAAGCACAATAAAGTAAGGTATCCCTGTAATTTTTTTTTTATTAATTTATTTTTTATTTTATGGCTGTGTTGGGTCTTCGTTTCTGTGCGAGGGCTTTCTCTAGTTGCGGCAAGTGGGGGCCACTCTTCATCACGGTGCGTGGGCCTCTCACTATCGCGGCCTCTCCCGTGTGGAGCACAGGCTCCAGATGCGCAGGCTCAGTAGTTGTGGCTCACGGGCCCAGTCGCTCCGCGGCATGTGGGATCCTCCCAGGCCAGGGCTCGAACCCGTGTCCCCTGCACTGGCAGGCAGATTCTCAACCACTGCGCCACCAGGAAAGCCCCTATCCCTGTAATTTAATCATCCTTATCAGCAAGCTAAAGAAGAAAACTCATATGAGCATATCAATCTATGCAGAAAAACATTTGACAAAATCTAACACCATTCATAATAAGAACTTTCAGCAAATTAGGAGTACAGAAACTTTTTAACTTAATAAACAGAAATCTACAGCTAACATTAACCTTGATGGCAAAAAACTCGGTGTTTTTTCCCTAATATCAGGAACTAGGTAAAGATGTTTACTTTCACCACGTCTATTTAAAATTTTATCGGAAGACCTAGCTAATACAATAAGACAAGAAAAATAAATAGAATACATATAGATTAGAAAGAAAGAAATGCTTATTATTATTAGAAATTAGAAAATTATTAAATTAGAAATGTTTAGAATTAGAAATTATTAGAAATTAGAAAATGTACATAGATTAGAAAGGAAAACTTGTTTATTATTATTAGAAAGAAAGGAACCTTTGTTTGCAGAAAATTCCATTGAACTGACAAAATAATCCAGGAGCTAGCAATTTTTAATAACGTTGCACAATACAAGGTTAATATACAAAAGACAATTGCTTTCTTACATAACAGCAATTAATAACTTGGGAGAAAATATTTGTAAAACACATATCTGAGTGTACTTGTATACAAATTATGCAAATATTTCTAAACCTCAACAACAAGAAAACATACAACCCAATTAAAAAATGGGCAAAAAAATGAACCCTAAGTTAAACTATGGACTTTGGATGATTATGATGTCCCAATGTAGATTCATCCTTGGTAAAAGATGTACTATTCTGGTGAACAATTTAATGGGGGTGATTATGCATACAGAGGAAAGGGGATAAATGGGGAAACTCTGTACATTTCTTCCAGTTTTGCTGTAAACCTAAAACTTCTTTACATAAATACACTACCAAATGTAAAATAGATATCTAGTGGGAAGCTGCTGCATAGCACATGGAGATCAGCTCGGTGTTTTGTGATGACATAGAGGGGTGGGATAGGGAGGGTGGGAGGGGGGCTCAAGCAGGAGGGGATATGGGGATATATGTATACATATAGCTGACTCACTTTGTTGTACAGCAGAAACTAACACCATTATTGTAAAGTAATTATACTCCAATAAAAATGTAAAAAAAAGTCTTTAAAAATTGGCAAAAAACCTGAACAGACTTCACCAAAGAAGATATACAGATAGCAAACAAGCATATGGAAAGGGGTACATCATCATATATCATTAGAGAATTTCAAATAATACAACAATGAGATACCACAACATACCTATTAGAATGGTTAAATCCCTCCCTCTAATAAAAGACAATGCCAAAAACTGGCAAGAATGTCCAGCAAGAAGAACTCTCATTCAGTTCTAGTGGAAATGCAGGCTGATGCAGTCACTTTGGAAGAGAGTTTGGCTGTTTCTTACAAAACTAAACAGTCTTACCATGTACTCCAGCAATTGTGTTTTTAGATATTCATCCAACTGAGTTGAAAATTATGTCCACACAAAAACCTGCACATGAGTGTATGTAGCAGCTCTAGTTATAATAGCAAAAAACTAGGAACAACCAACATACTCTTCAGTAGGTGGTAAACAAACAGTATTATATGTATGTAATGAAATCTTATCCAGCAATAAAAATAAATGAGCTATCAACACACACACACACACACACACATGCACCTGGAAGAATCTTAAATGCATGTTGTCAAGTGAATGAAGCCAGTCTGTTAAGGGTGTGCATCTGTAATTCCAATTATATGACATTCTGGAAAAGGCAAACCTATACAGGTAGTATCAGTTGTTGCCAGTGTTTGGGAGGAGAAATGAAGGGATAAATATAAAAAGCACGGGGAATTTTTAGGATGGTGAAATTGTTGTGTGTAATACTTTGATGATGAATACATAACTTGTATTTGTCAAAACCCACAGTAATGTACAACACAAAGAATAAGCTTTAATGTATACAAATTAAAAAAAAATCATTTAGGAGGTCAGAGATCCTAGTAATGAATGTAGACTGTGACAATAGAATCTGACTGTAATATAAATATATGGGAAAACCTCACTGGAGGAGATGTGGAAAAACGTGCTGACCTAAGTAATTTGGGGGGATGAATGGAGTTGTAAGACTAAAGGCTAAAGGCAAAAGGAACTGCACATAAGCACTGTACTCTAGTTGATAAACTATTTTTTTCTGACAGCACTACAGGTTAACAAATATGCTGCTGTACTTACATACTGGGATTTAATAATTAAGTAAATGGATGGTAGATGGTGGGAGCCAGCTTTCTTACTGTTCAAGTGGAAATTTACAGATAAAGAGAAAGTGGGTAAAATAATCCATATGGTAATGAATAATAGTTGGAGATATCAGTAAGAAATCATGCTTAATTTAATAGGTGCATGTATGTGGGTTAGTAGACACACATTATTTCTTTGCAGCATCAACTAGGAGAGCCTAAAGAAAATGACAGGAGGGAGGGGCAAGATGGCGGAAGAGTAAGAAGCGGAGATCACCTTCCTCCCCACAGATACATGAGAAATACATCTACACGTGGAACTGCTCCTACAGAACACCCACTGAACGCTGGCAGAAGACGTCAGACCTCCCAAAAGGCAAGAAACTCCCCACGTACTTGGGTAGGGCAAAAGAAAAAAGAAATAACAGAGACAAAAGAATAGGGACGGACCTGCACCAGTGGGAGGGAGCTGTGAAGGAGGAAAGGTTTCCACACACTAGGAAGCCTCTTCGTGGGCAGAGACTGAGGGTAGCAGAGGGGGGAAGCTTCAGAGCCATGGAGGAGAGTGCAGCCACAGTGGTGCGGAGGGCAAAGCGGAGAGATTCCCGCACAGAGGAGCGGTGCCGACCAGCACTCACCAGCCCGAGAGGCTTGTCTGCTCAGCCGCCGGGGCGGGCGGGGGCTGGGAGCTGGGGATCGGGCTTCGGTGCTAGCCGGGAGGGAGTCCAGGAAAAAGACTGCAGCTGCCGAAGAGGCAAGAGACTTTTTCTTGCCTCTTTGTTTCGCAGCGCGCAAGGAGAGGGGATTCAGAGCGCCGCCTAAACGAGCTCCAGAGACGGGCGCGAGCCGCGGCTATCAGCGCGGATCCCACAGCAACAGGGACGCAGAGGGAAAAACGGAGAGATTCCCACACAGAGGCTCGGCGCCGAGCAGCACTCACCAGCCCGAGAGGCTTGTCTGCTCACCCGCTGGGGCGGGCGGGGGCTGGGAGCTGAGGCGCGGACTTCGGTTGGATCCCAGGGAGAGGACTGGGGATAGCTGCGTGAACACAGCCTGAGGGGCTAGCGCACCACAACTAGCCGGGAGGGTGCCCGAGAAAAAGTCTGCAGCTGCCGAAGAGGCAAGAGACTTTTTCTTGCCTCTTTGTTTCGCGGCGTGCAAGGAGAGGGGATTCAGAGCGCCACTTAAACGAACTCCAGAGACGGGCGCGAGCCGCAGCTATCAGCGCAGACCCCAGAGACGGGCATGAGACGCTAAGGCTGCTGCTGCCGCCACCAAAAAGCCTGTGGGTGAGCACAGGTCATTCTCCACACTGCCCCTCCCGGGAGCCTGTGCAGCCCGCCACGGCCAGGCTCCCGTGGTCCGGGGACAACTTCCCTGGGAGAGCGCACGGCGCGCCTCAGGCTGTTGCAACGTCACGCCGGCTTCTGCCGCCACAGGGTCGCCCCGTCTCCTCCGTACCGCTCCCTCCCCCCGGCCTGACTGAGCCAGAGCCCCCAAATCAGCTGCTCCTTTAACCCCGTTCTGTTTGGGCGGGGAACAGATGCCCTCAGGCGACCTACATGCAGAGGCGGGTCCAAATCCAAAGCTGAACCTCGGGGAGCTGTACGAACAAAGAAGAGAAAGGGAAATCTCTCCCAGCAGCCTCAGAAGCAGCGGATTAAAGCTCCACAAACAACTTGATGTGCCTGCATCTGTTGAATACCTGAATAGACAACGAATCATCCCAAATTTAGGAGGTGGACTTTGGGAGCATGATATATTAACTTTTCCCCTTTTCCTTTTTTTGTGAGTGTATATATGTATGCTTCTGGGTGAGATTTTGTCTGTATAGCTTTGCTCTCACCGTTAGTCCTAGGGTTAGGTCCGTCCGTTTTTATTCTGTTTTTTTTTTTACTTAAAAATATTTTTTTCCCCTAATAAATGTTTTCTTAATAATTTTTTCCTTATTTTCTATTTTTAAAAAATTAAAAAAAAATTTTTAATAAGTTTTTTCATATTTTTTATTTTTAAAAAATTAAAAAAAATTTTTTCTTAATAATTTTTTTCTCAATAATTTTTTTCTTATTTTTAGCATAAAAATTAATAAATCTATTTTTAAAAATTAAAAAAAAATTTTCTTAATAAATTTATTCTTAATAATTTTTTTCTTATTTTTTATTATAATTGCTTTATTTTATTTTATTTTATCCTCTTTCTTTCTTTCTTTCCATTTTTTCTCCCTTTTATTCTGAGCCATGTGGATGAAAGGCTCTTGGTGCTCCAGCCAGGCATCAGGGCTGTGCCTCTGAGGTGAGAGAGCCAACTTTAGGACACTGGTCCACAAGAGACCTCCCAGCTCCATGTAATACCAAACGGCAAAAATCTCCCAGACACCCACCATCAATCAACGACCAGCAAGCTACAGTGCTGGATACCCTATGCCAAACAACTAGCAAGACAGGAACACAGCCCCATCCATTAACAGAGAGGCTGTCTAAAATCATAATAAGGCCACAGACACCCCAAAACACACCACCAGACATGGACGAGCCCACCAGAAAGACAAGATCCAGCCTCATCCACCAGAACACAGGCACTAGTTCCCTCCACCAGGAAACCTACACAACCCACTGAATCAACCTTAGCCACTGGGGACAGATACCAAAAACAACGGGAACTACGAACCTGCAGCCTGTGAAAAGGAGACCCCAAACACAGTAAGATAAGCAAAATGAGAAGACAGAAAAACACACAGCAGATGAAGGAGCAGGGTCAAAACACACCAGACCTAACAAATGAAGAGGAAATAGGTAGTCTACCTGAAAAAGAATTCAGAATAATGATAGTAAGGATGATCCAAAATCTTGGAAATAGAATAGACAAAATGCAAGAAACATTTAACAAGGATGTAGAAGAACTAAAGAGGAACCAAGCAATGATTAAAAGCACAATAAATGAAATTAAAAATACTCTATATAGGATCAATAGCAGAATAACTGAGGCAGAAGAACGGATAAGTGACCTGGAAGATAAAATGGTGGAAATAACTACTGCAGAGCAGAATAAAGAAAAAAGAATGAAAAGAACTGAGGACAGTCTCAGAGACCTCTGGGACAACATTAAACGCACCAACATTCGAATTATAGGGGTCCCAGAAGAAGAAGAGAAAAAGAAAGGGACTGAGAAAATATTTGAAGAGATTATAGTTGAAAACTTCCCTAATATGGGAAAGGAAATAGTTAATCAAGTCCTGGAAGCACAGAGAGTCCCATACAGGATAAATCCAAGGAGAAACACACCAAGACACATATTAATGAAACTATCAAAAATTAAATATAAAGAAAACATATTAAAAGCAGCAAGGGAAAAACAACAAATAACACACAAGGGCATCCCCATAAGGTTAACAGCTGATCTTTCAGCAGAAACTCTGCAAGCCAGAAGGGAGTGGCAGGATATACTTAAAGTGATGAAGGAGAAAAACCTACAACCAAGATTACTCTACCCAGCAAGGATCTCATGCAGATTTGATGGAGAAATTAAAACCTTTACAGACAAGCAAAAGCTGAGAGAGTTCAGCACCACCAAACCAGCTTTACAACAAATGCTAAAGGAACTTCTCTAGGCAAGAAACACAAGAGAAGGAAAACACCTACAATAACAAACCCAAAACATTTAAGAAAATGGGAATAGGAACATACATATCGATAATTACCTTAAATGTAAATGGATTAAATGCTACCACCAAAAGACACAGACTGGCTGAATGGATACAAAAACAAGACCCATATATATGCTGTCTGCAAGAGACCCACTTCAGACCTAGAGACACATACAGACTGAAAGTGAGGGGATGGAAAACGATATTCCATGCAAATGGAAATCAAAAGAAAGCTGGAGTAGCAATTCTCATATCAGACAAAATAGACTTTAAAATAAAGACTATTACAAGAGACAAAGAAGGACACTATATAATGATCAAGGGATCGATCCAAGAGGAAGGTATAACAATTGTAAATATTTATGCACCCAACATAGGAGCACCTCAATACATAAGGCAAATACTAACAACCATAAAAGGGGAAATCGACAGCAACACAATCATAGTAGGAGACTTTAACACCCCACTTTCACCAATGGACAGATCATCCAAAATGAAAATAAACAAGGAAACACAAGCTTTAAATGATACATTAAACAGGATGGACTTAATTGATATTTATAGGACATTCCACCCAAAAACAACAGAATACACATTTTTCTCAAGTGCTCATGGAACATTCTCCAGGATAGATCATATCTTGGGTCACAAATCAAGCCTTGGTAAATTTTAAAAAATTGAAATCGTATCAAGTATCTTTTCCGACCACAACGCTATGAGACTAGATATCAATTACAGGAAAAGATCTGTAAAAAATACAAACACATGGAGGCTACACAATACACTACTTAATAACGAAGTGATCACTGAAGAAATCAAAGGGGAAATCAAAAAATACCTAGAAACAAATGACAGTGGAGACACGACGATCCAAAACCTATGGGATGCAGCAAAAGCAGTTCTAAGAGGGAAGTTTATAGCAATACAAGCCTACATGAAGAAACAGGAAACATCTCGAATAAACAACCAAACCTTGCACCTAAAGCAATTAGACAAAGAAGAACAAAAAAACCCCAAAGCTAGCAGAAGGAAAGAAATCATAAAGATCAGAGCAGAAATAAATGAAAAAGAAATGAAGGAAACAATAGCAAAAATCAATGAAACTAAAAGCTGGTTCTTTGAGAAGATAAACAAAATTGATAAACCATTAGCCAGACTCATTAAGAGAAAAAGGGAGAAGACTCAAATTAATAGAATTAGAAATGAAAAAGGAGAAGTAACAACTGACACTCCAGAAATTCAAAGGATCATGAGAGATTACTACAAACAACTCTATGCCAATAAAATGGACAACCTGTAAGAAATGGACAAATTCTTAGAAATGCACAACCTGCCGAGACTGAACCAGGAAGAAATAGAAAATATGAACAGACCAATCACAAGCACTGAAATTGAAACTGTGATTAAAAATCTTCCAACAAACAAAAGCCCAGAACCAGATGTCTTCACAGGAGAATTCTATCAAACATTTAGAGACGAGCTAACACCTATCCTTCTCAAACCCTTCTTAAATATTGCAGAGGGAGGAACACTCCCCAACTCATTCTACGAGGCCACCATCACCCTGATACCAAAACCACACAAAGATGTCACAAAGAAAGAAAACTACAGGCCAATATCACTGTTGAACATAGATGCAAAAATCCTCAACAAAATACTAGCAAACAGAATCCAACAGCACATTAAAAGGTCATACACCATGATCAAGTGGGGTTTATTCCAGGAATGCAAGGATTCTTCAATATATGCAAATCAATCAACGTGATACACCATATTAACAAATTGAAGGAGAAAAACCATATGATCATCTCAATAGATGCAGAGAAAGCTTCCAACACCCATTTATGATAAAAACCCTGCAGAAAGTAGGCACAGAGGGAACTTTCCTCAACATAATAAAGGCCATATATGACAAACCCACAGCCAACATTTTCCTCAATGGTGAAAAACTGAAACCATTTCCACTAAGATCAGGAACAAGACAAGGTTGCCAACTCTCACCACTATTATTCAACATAGTTTTGGAAGTGTTAGCCACAGCAATCAGAAAAGAAAAAGAAATAAAAGGAATCCAAATCGGAAAAGAAGAAGTAAAGCTGTCACTGTTTGCAGATGACATGATACTATACATAGAGAATCCAAAAGATGCTACCAGAAAACTACTAGAGCTAATCAATGAATTTGGTAAAGTAGCAGGATACAAAATTAATGCACAGAAATCTGTTGCATTCCTGTATACTAATGATGAAAAATCTGACAGTGAATTTAAGAAAACACTCCCGTTTACCATTGCAACAAAAAGAATAAAATATCTAGGAATAAACCTACCTAAGGAGACAAAAGACCTGTATGCAGAAAATTATAAGACACTGATGAAAGAAATTAAAGATGATACAAATAGATGGAGAGATATACCATGTTCTTGGATTGGAAGAATCAACATTGTGAAAATGACTCTGCTACCCAAAGCAATCTACAGATTCAATGCAATCCCTATCAAACTACCACTGGCATTTTTCACAGAACTAGAACAAAAAATTTCACAATTTGTATGGAAACACAAAAGACCCCGAATAGCCAAAGCAATCTTGAGAACGAAAAATGGAGCTGGAGGAATCAGGCTCCCTGACTTCAGACTATATTACAAAGCTACAGTAATCAAGACAGTTTGGTACTGGCACAAAAATAGAAATATAGATCAATGGAACAGGATAGAAAGCCCAGAGATAAGCCCACGCACATATGGTCACCTTATCTTTGATAAAGGAGGCAAGCATATACAGTGGAGAAAAGACAGCCTCTTCAATAAGTGGTGCTGGGAAAATTGGACAGGTACATGTAAAAGTATGAAATTAGAACACTTCCTGACACCATACACAAAAATAAACTCAAAATGGATTAAAGACCTAAGTGTAAGGCCAGACACTCTCAAACTCTTAGAGGAAAACATAACAGAACACTCTATGACATAAATCACAGCAAGATCCTTTTTGACCCAGCTCCTAGAGAAATGGAAATAAAAACACAAATAAACAAATGGGACCTAATGAAACTTAAAAGCTTTCGCACAGCAAAGGAAACCATAAACAAGACCAAAAGACAACCCTCAGTATGGGAGAAAATATTTGCAAATGAAGCAACTGACAAAGGATTAATCTCCAAGATTTACAAGCAGCTCATGCAGCTCAATAACAAAAAAACAAACAACCCAATCCAAAAATGGGCAGAAGACCTAAATAGACATTTCTCCAAAGAAGATATACAGATTGCCAACAGACACATGAAAGAATGCTCAACATCATTAATCATTAGAGAAATGCAAATCAAAACTACAATGAGGTATCATCTCACACCGGTCAGAATGGCCATCATCAAAAGATCTAGAAACAGTAAATGCTGGAGAGGGTGTGGAGAAAAGGGAACACTCTTGCACTGTTGGTGGGAATGTAAATTGATAC
The DNA here is from genome assembly GCF_028564815.1 of Eubalaena glacialis. Lineage (NCBI taxonomy): Eukaryota > Metazoa > Chordata > Mammalia > Artiodactyla > Balaenidae > Eubalaena > Eubalaena glacialis. The sequence goes on from NC_083730.1 coordinate 31,194,309, forward strand.
AGCCACTATGGAGAACAGTATGGAGGTTCCTTAAAAAACTACAAATAGAACTACTATACGACCCAGCAATCCCACTACTGGGTATATACCCTGAGAAAACCATAATTCAGAAAGAGTCATGTACCAAAATATTCATTGCAGCTCTGTTTACAATAGCCAGGACATGGAAGCAACCTAGGTGTCCATCATCGGATGAATGGATAAAGAAGATGTGGCACATATATACAATGGAATATTACTCAGCCATAAAAAGAAATGAAATGGAGGTGTTTGTAATGAGGTGGATGTAGTTAGAGTCTGTCATACAGAGTGAAGTAAGTCAGAACGAGAAAAAGAAATACAGTATGCTAACATATATATATGGAATCTAAGGGGAAAAAAAAGATCATGAAGAACCTAGTGGCAAGATGGGAATAAAGACACAGACCTACTAGAGAATGGACTTGAGGATATGGGGAGGGGGAGGGGTGAGATGTGACAGGGTGAGAGAGTGTCATGGACATATATACACTACCAAATGTAAAATAGATAGCTAGTGGGAAGCAGCTGCATAGCACAGGGAGATCAGCTCGGTGCTTTGTGACCACCTAGAGGGGTGGGATAGGGAGGGTGGGAGGGAGGGAGATGCAAGAGGGAAGAGATATGGGAACATATGTATAGGTATAACTGATTCACTTTGTTATAAAGCAGAAGCTAACACACCATTGTAAAGCAATTATACTTCAATAAAGATGTTAAAAAAAAAAAAAGAAAAGAAAATGACACCCTAGTAGCGATGAGCACATTTAAAGCTCAGAACTTGGGGGCAGAAATATGAGTGTGGAGTATATTATAGTACCAGAGTGTAAGGAGGTGTTACTGCAATGTAATGCTACAATGAACGTTGGGGTGCATGTATTTTTTTGAATTAAAATTTCTCTGGATATATTCCCAGGAGTGGGAACCCCAGATCATATAATAACTCTATGTTTAGATTTTTAAGGAACCTCCATACTGTTTTCCATAATGTCTATACCAATTTACATTCCCACCAAGAGTGTAGGAGTGTTCCTTTTTCCCACACCCTTTCTAGCATTTATTAGTTTTGATTTGCATTTCTCTAATAATTAGCTATGTTGAACATTTCTTCATGTGCCTGTTGGCTATCTGTATGTCTTCTTTGGAGAAATGTCTTTTTAGGTCTTCTGCCCATATTTTGATTGAGTTGTTTGTTTTTTTGATACTGAGCTGTTTGAGCTTTTTGTATATTTTGGAAATTAATCCTTTCTTGGTAGTATCATTTACAAATATTTTATCCCATTCTGTAATTTGTCCTTTCATTTTGTTTATGATTTCCTTTGCTGGGCAAAAGTTTCAAGTTAATTAGGTCCCATTTGCTTATCTTTGTTTTTATTTCCATTACTCTAGGAGATGGATCCAAAAATATATTGTTGCAATTTGTGTCAAAGAGTTCTGCCTAAGTTTTCCTCTAGATATTTCATAGTATCTGGTCTTACTTTTACGTCTTTAATTCATTTTGAGTTTATTTTTGTATACAGTGTTAGAGAATGTTCTAATTTCATTCTTTTACATGTAGATGTCCAGTTTTCCCACCACCACTTATTGAAGAGACTGCTTTTTCTCAATTGTATATTCTTGCCTCCCTTGTCATAGATTAGTTGACCATATGTGTGTAAGTTAATTTCTGGGCTTTGCATCCTGTTCCTTTAATCTATATGTCCGTTTTTATACCAGTACCATAGTGTTTTGATTACTGTAACTTTGTAATATAGTAGATCGATTTGGCTATACAGGTCTTTTGTGTTTCCATACAAATTTAAAATTTTTTTCTAGTTCTGTGAAAAATGTTGTTGGTAATTTGATAGGGATTGTATTGAACCTGTAAATTACCTTGGTTAGTATACTCATTTTAACAATACTGATTCTTCCAATCCAAGAACACGGTATATCTTTATATCAATTTGTGTCATCTTCAATTTCTTTCATCAGCATCTTATAGTTTTCAGAGTACAGGACTTTTGCCTCCTTAGGTAGTTTATTCCTAGGTATTGTATTCTTTTTGATGCAATGGTAAATGGGATTGTTTCCTTAATTTATCATAGTGATCTTTTGTTGTTAGTGTGTGGAAATGCAACAGGTTTCTCTGTATTAATTTTGTAACCTGCAAATTTACCAAATCATTGATGAGTTCTAGTAGTTTTCTGGTAGGATCTTTAGGATTTTCTGTGTACAAACAATGACATTTCTACTTCTTTTCCAATTTAGATTCCTTTTATTTCTTCTTCTTCTCTGATTGCTGTGGGTAGGACTTCCAAAAACAGGTTGAATAAAAGTGGTGAGAATGGGCAGTGTTGTATTGTTCCTGATCTTAGAGGAAATACTTTCAGGTTTTCACCATTGAGTATGATGTTTGCTGTGGGTTTGTCATAGATGGCCTTTATTATATTGAGGTATGTTCCCTCTATGCTTTCTTTCAAGAGAGTTTTTATCATAAATAGATGTTGAATTTTATCAAAAGCTTTTTCTGCATCTATTGGGATGATCATATGGTTTTTCTTCAATTTGTTAATGTGCTATATCACATTTACTGATTCATGGATATTGAAAAATCCTTTCATCCGTAGAAAAACTCCCATTTGATTAGGGTGTATTATCTTTTCAACTTATTGTTGGATTCAGTTTGCTAGTATTTTTTTGAAGATTCTTACATCTATGTTCATCAATGATATTGGTCTGTAATTTTCTTTTATGGTGGTATCTTTGTCTGGTTTTGGTATCAGAGTGATGGTGGCCTCATAGAATGAGGCCCTCTGTAGAGGATGCCCTATGTTTCCCAGTAGTAGATTCTGTTCTCAACACCCAAGGATTAGGGACAGGCTGGTCCCAGGGTAGGTTCTGACTTGTGTTTGTGGACTCAGTTCTGTAGGCTGCAAGATCATAGTTTTCTTGCTTCTAGTGTCTGCCCCCTGGTCAGTGAGGTTGGTTTAGAAGTTTGTGCAGGCTTCCTGGCAGGAGGGGTCTGGTGCCTGCCCAATGGTTGGTGGAGATGTGCTTTGGGCTCTGGTGGGCAGGGCTGTGTCTTGTGGCATGTCTACAGGTGGCTGTGGTCTCAGAAAATCTTAGGCAGCCTGTCTGGTGATTTGTATGGCTATGTTCTCACCCTGTTGGTTGTTTGGCCTGAGACATCCAGGCACTGGAGCCTACAGTCTGGTGGGTGGTGCCAGGACTTTGTGCTAATGACTCAAGTAGGATGTCAGCCTCCATGTAGAGTTCCTGCAGATGATTACTCCCCGATATATCTGCCACCAGTTTCTCTCTTCTTAGGGAGAACCGTTGGCCCCCATCCCCCACCTCCCCAGGAGACTCTCCAACACTAGTAGGTAGGTCTGGTATGAAGTTACTGCTTTTTCCCTGGGTCCTAGTACATGTGCCCTTTAGAATGTGTCTTCGTATGTGACCTTTAGAATGGAGTCTCTGTTTTCCCCAGTCCTGTGAAGTTCCTGCAATTAAGCCTTGCTGGCCTTCAAAGCCAAATGCTCTGGGGGCTCCTCTTTCCAATTCTGGACCCCTAGTCTGGGGATCCTAACGTGCAGCTCAGTACTCTCACTCCTGTGAGAGAATTTCTGATATATAATTATTCTCATTTGTGGGTCACCCACTTGGGAGGTATAGGATTTGATTATATTTTGAGTGCACCTCTCCTACCATCTCATTGGAGCTTCTTCCTTATGCCATTAAATGTAGAGTATCTTTTTTCATAGATTCCTTTATTTTTTATTGATGGTTGTTCAGCAGTTATTTATGATTTCTGTGTGCTCATGAGAGGAGGGGAACTCAAAGTTCTTCTACTCTGCCATCTTGTCTCTCCCCTGACTTTTCTTCTTTTTTAGCAAACATTTAAAGCTATGAATTTCTCTCTTTCTCACTGCTACAGTTTCATCCCACAAATCTTACGTTGTGTTTAAATGCACGTGTCCAGTCATTCAGATGCTTCAGAAATAAGGATCTGGACTGGCCTACCAAGTTAGTCACTTAGATAAGAAGAGATACTAGGTAGAATGAGGGAAATCTAGAACTGGTAGTATTGGAGAGACATGAGGATCAATTAGAGGCTCAAGATCCAGTTGTACTGACAGGGAGTACAGTTTCCTATTAGCTCATCTTTTATAAGTTTTCTCAGAGGAAAAAAAAAAGCAGAATCCTGGAGCAATTGTTTCCAGGAGAGATAAATTTAAACTATCAAATAAGTCAATCAGAGTAAGGGGGACACTGCAGTCAATCACTGCAGAGGGTCTCTCTGTGTTGAGCAGATCCCCTCTCAGGGCTGAGGTGCTTATTTCTCTGCTGCCGGGAAAGTTATTGCTAAAGGATCCCATCTGCATTCGTCTCTTGAAGTTGCCTTCAGCCAAATGGATTGCTTTTCCTGAATTTGTACATTCTCCCCTAGAACAGCATGTACCCTGTTATTGGTTGATGCTGGGTATATAAGCCTAGACCCTCATCTCAATTCAGGCCAACTCAGAGTAGTGTCAGTCCCTTGAGGTTAGCTGATGTTCTCATAACTGCATCACAGTTCAACTTCTCCTGCCGAGCAATCCTACTTATCTCACTCTCATAGAAGTGTTGCTCCCACTAAGCCACCTACACACATCTTAGAATTTTAGGGTTTCTGAGGAACCTTACCTATTTCAGTAAATTATACTTCAATAAGAACCCAAATTTTAAGAAAAGAAAAAATAATGAGGTCATGTGATAATGAAAGAGTAGCTCATATCACACTAATATTTTTACCAAGCATAATTGCATTATTTCCAAAAAATGAGATCAATTATATTATCCTACCTGCAGGGACTGAGGAACATGACCTAATAGAATAAACTCAGGACTCTTCATTGACATTAAGTACTTATTAGAACATACTATGTGTGTAAAGAATACTGTTAGAGTCACTGTTGTAGGTAAATCAGTGAAAGTGGGTAGTTTTCTCCAGGACACTCTGATAAAATTTTATTACTTGCTCTGTACAAGATGAACTTCCAGTCTCTGAGTTCATCTGCAGCTGCCACCATAAATACAGCTCCCTAAGCAAGAATATTGTCCAAAAGCAGTTTCTCATTTACAGGTAAAATTTCTGTTTTGTCTGATGCCTACTGTAAGACTTGGGGTCAGTTGCAGTATGGAGTATGTGCTGTTGGTCACTTCATGGAACATTCCACACCAGGGTCACCCTGGCACCTGTTGGAAGTGACAGTTGTGGTGCTTCTTTGTTGAATGTCACATTGCTTGTGAGCCAAGAGCTGGAGACTTGGTACTATAGGAAGAACCTTGCTTGTATCAGGCTGAGGTTTAGAACACCCTATAACTTGTCATCACAGAAACGTTTTTGTGTTCCAAAGTGTACTGCCCTGATTACACTGGATATACAATCAGCTAGAGGCAAACTTGGACACTTAGTCAAGTATCTCTTTGATTATATCCCACTTTTGCTTTTGCAAGTTCCCTCTTTTGTGGAGCTACATTTTTCCTAGATAGTAATTATCTTTATAATGTCCCAATCTAAGTTAATGTTAACTCTCCTTACAGTTTTTAGGTCAAAAATACTTGAAGTCAACTTTTCCACTGCTCTTATTCCTGACACCCAAACCAAGAATATTATTGTCACTGGATTCAAAATTTTACCAGTATCTGATATCTCTTCAATATCTTCACTTTTACCATCTTCTCCTGGGCTCCTACATGAACCCAAAAACTCTCCCATCAATTTAGATGCTTGTTTCTTTACATTTTCTCAAATAAAGCAGTCTGAGGAATCCTTTTTGAAGCCTGAAAACTTATAGGATCATACATAGAGAGCCTAGGTTACTCTTACATGGACAATAACCTTAAGAATTCATTTATGTTTTTGAGTACACACTCTCAGTGATTTGGGGTCTCTATTCAATGCTACTTAATGTTCCATTGATGGGCTATGGTACTGATATCTCATGAGTGCAGCAGACAGTTCCATTTTTAACCATTTTATCAATTGGGTGTTCCATAGATTTAAAAAATTGTTTGAAAATTACTGTACTGATCTAACCTCTTTAATTTGCTACATTAGGAGACCAGACCAGAGAATCAGCCCACTCAGCAAATTGATTGCCCTGTGTGGCCAAGGAATGTAGCCTTCTGACCTGGCCCAGGACCAGATTGCTTCACAGGCGAATTCTATCAAACATTTAGAGAAAAGCTAACACCTATCCTTCTCAAACTCTTCAAAAATATAACAGAGGGAGGAACACTCCCAAACTCATTCTACGAGGTCACCATCACCCTGATACCAAACCCAGACAAACATGCCACAAAAAAAGAAAACTACAGGCCAATACCCCTGATGAACATAGGTGCAAAAATGCTCAACAAAATACTAGCAAACATAATCCAACAGCACATCAAAAGGATTATACACCATGATCAAGTGGGGTTTATCCCAGGGATGCAAGGATTCTTCAATACATGCAAATCAATCAATGTGATAAACCATATTAACAGATTGAAGGAGAAAAAAAACATATGATTGTCTCAATAGATGGCCTATATGGTTTTCAAAGACATCATAGTCTCCTGAACACTCTTGTAGTAAAGGGCTGTGAGATACATATCTTGATTGATCACACTCAGAAGATGCCTCTGCTCTCAGTGTTGGGCTAATGCCTGACTGAGAGCTGTCTTGGGAATCAGCACCTCTCACTAGCATGAACTAATAAGTATTTATACAAAACTCATTTTTAAGACTATCTACTCTTTGTGTGGAGTCCAGTGTGATGACTCAAATAGATTGCAGCTGGTCTTGGGATTGTTGTGGGAAAAAAGAACAGTCTATATCTTGTAAAATAGTATTAAAATAAAATAAATAGTGCAGGCTTTTTTACAAACACTTAGAATGTCTGAGCAGGGCTTTCTGTTAGGAGGAAGAATGGGGAGCCACATCCAAAATGACATTAAATTAGTGAAAGGGGGATTCTATTGGGTTATTACTCCCTAAACCGTTTAAGTAGATTTATTTCTGAGAAGATAAGGCTTATCTAATTTATATTTAGACAGTCCAATGTTTTCATTTAGATAATGGAGAATGTGAGGCTCATGATGGTAAACTAACTTTTCTAAGTTTATCTCACTAATTAGAGATTGAACAGAGCCTGGAACCAAACACTTGGGTTTCAATGTTTTCCCTACTGAACAGTATAGTGAAACTTGGAAGAAATATAGTTATGAGTGGAATTTTATAACAAATTCCTATGTGTTCCAATTACAGTTTTACTCTTTAGTCTCATCTTATGAATCCATGACACTTAATAATAGTATTCAAATGAAATATGTATATAATTTAATCAATTCCTTCAGAAAACTTTTTCAATTAATATCTTCTTGATATCTACATTTTATACATATTTATCTCTCACACAAGTAGGCAGATAATAAAGCTAAATTGTAAAATGTTTCTCCCTTCTTGGTATACCCTGAGAATCCATAATTCAAAAAGAGTCATGTACCACAATGTTCATTGCAGCTCTATTTACAATAGCCAGGACATGGAGGCAATCTAAGTGTCCATCGACAGAAGAATGGATAAAGAAGATGTGGCACATATATACAATGGAATACTCAGACATATAAAGCAATGGAATTGAGTTATTTGTAGTGAAGTGGATGGACCTAGAGACTGTCATAAAGAGTGAAGTAAGTCAGAAAGAGAAAAACAATTACCGTATGCTAACACATATATATGGGATCTAAAAAAGAAAAAGGTTCTGAAGAACCTAGAGGCAGGACAGGAATAAAGACACAGATGTAGAGAATGGACTTGAGGATACAGGGAGGGGGAAGGGTAAGCTGGGACAAAATGAGAGAGTGACATGGACATATTACACTACCAAATGTAAAATCGATAGCTAGTGGGAAGCAGCCGCATAGCACAGGGAGATCAGCTCGGTGCTTTATGTCCACCTAGAAGGGTGGGATAGGGAGTCTGGGAGGGAGACACAAGATGGACGAGATATGGGGATATATGCTTATGTATAGCTGATTCACTTTGTTATACAGCAGAAACCAACATACTATTGTAAAGCAATTTTACACCAATAAAGATGTTAAAAAAAAAAACCCATAATGTTGAATTCACCTATTATCCTATTAATTTGCAAATAGTTGAGTAATAAGAAAATTCAATTAGTTTGTTTTATAAGCCAGAATTAAATCTTCTGCTTTTATGTCAGAATGTGGAGACATTGACAGAATCAGATGAGTCCACTGAAATTCCACATTTATGGCAGCTCTACTCTGTTTCAGGCCTATCCAACTTTTGCTCAGGTAGACATGGCCTCTGTTAATGATGGTCTCCTAAATGAAACAAAGGACATTTAGCAGGATCAATAAACAATTACATTTTCATTTTTAAATTAAAATTTAATGTCAAAACACAGACTACTTTATTAACAGCTAAAAGAATTTTTTATACAAGTAAATACAGAAATGCTTTCCAAATAAATTAATTTTCATATTTTGCCTCCCACACATGCTCCCTAGCAGACTATGAAGATCATAAAAACACCATATTAAAAATTAATGATCACCATCTCAATAGATGCAGAGAAAGCTTTCAACAAAATTCAACACCCATTTATGATAAAAACCCACAAGAAAGTAGGCATAGAGGGAACTTACTTCAACATAATAAAGGCCATATATGACAAACCCACAGCCAACATCGTCCTCATTGGTGAAAAACTGAAATCACTCAGGAACAAGACAAGGTTGACAACTCTCACCACTATTATTCAACATAGTTTTGGAAGTTTTAGCCACAGCAATCAGAGAAGAAAAGGAAATAAAATGAATCCAAATCGGAAAAGAAGTAAAGCTGTCACTGTTTGCAGATGACATGATACTATACCTAGAGATTCCTAAAGATGCTACCAGAAAACTACTAGAGCTAATCAATGAATTTGGTAAAGTAGCAGGATACAAAATTAATGCACAGAAATCTCTTGCATTCCCAAACACTAATGATGAAAAATCTGAAAGTGAAATTAAGAAAACACTCCCATTACCATTGCAACAAAAAGAATAAAATATCTAGGAATAAACCTACCTAAGGAGACAATAGACCTGTATGTAGAAAATTATAAGACACTGATGAAAGAAATTAAAGATGATACAAATAGATGGAGAGGCATACCATGTTCTTGGATTGGAAGAATCAACATTGTGAAAATGACTCTACTACCCAAAGCAATCTACAGATTGAATGTAATCCCTATCAAACTACCACTGGCATTTTTCACAGAACCAGAACAAAAAATTTCACAATTTGTATGGAAACACAAAAGACCCCAAATAACCAAAGCAATATTGGGAAAGAAAAATGGAGCTGGAGGACTCACTCTCCCTGACTTTAGACCACACTACAAAGCTACAGTAATCAAGACAGTATGGTACTGGCACAAAAACGGAAATATAGATCAATGGAACAGGATAGAAAGCCCAGAGATAAACCCACGCACATATGGTCACCTTATCTTTGATAAAGAAGGCAAGAATATACAATGGAGAAAAGACAGCCTCTTCAATAAGTGGTGCTGGGAAAACTGGACAGGTACATGTGAAAGAATGAAATTAGAACACTCTCTAACACCAAACACAAACATAAACTCAAAATGGATTAAAGACCTAAATGTAAGGCCAGACACTCTCAAACTCTTAGAGGAAAACATAACAGAACACTCTATGACATAAATCACAGCAAGATCCTTTTTGACCCACCTCCTGGAGAAATGGAAATAAAAACACAAATAAACAAATGGGACCTAATGAAACTTAAAGCTTTTGCACAGCAAAGAAGACCATGAACAAGACAAAAAGACAACCCTCAGAATGGAAGAAAATATTTGCAAATGAAGCAACTGAGAAAGGATTGATCTCCAAAATTTACAAGCAGCTTATGCAACTCAATATCAAAAAAAAACAAACAACCCAATCCAAAAATGGGCAGAAGAACTAAATAGACATTTCTCCAAAGAAGATATACAGATTGCCAACAAACACATGAAAGAATGTTCAGCATCATTAATCATTAGAGAAATGCAAATCAAAACTACAATGTGCTATCATCTCACACCTGTCAGAATGGCCATCATCAAAAAATCTAGAAACAATAAATGCTGGAGAGGTGTGGAGAAAAGGGAACTCTCTTGCACTGTTGGTGGGAATGTAAATTGATACAGCCGCTATGGAGAACAGTATGGAGGTTCCTTAAAAAACTAAAAATAAAACTACCATACGACCCATAATCCCACTACTGGGCATATACCCTGAGAAAACCATAATTCAAAAAGAGTAATGTACCACAATGTTCATTGCAGCTCTATTTACAATAGCCAGGACATGGAAGCAACCAAAGTGTCCACTGACAGATGAATGGATAAAGAAGATGTGGCACATATATACAATGGAATATTACTCAGTCATAAAAGGAAACGAAATTGAGTTATTTGTAGTGAGGTGGATGGACCTAGAGTCTGTCATAAAGAGTGAAGTAAGTCAGAAAGAGAAAAACAAATACCATATGCTAACACATATATATGGAATCTAAAAAAAAAAAAAAAGGTCACGAAGAACCTAGGTGCAAGACGGGAATAAAGATGCAGACCTACTAGAGAATGGACTTGAGGACACAAGGAGGGGGAAGGGTAAGCTGGGACAAAGTGCGAGAGTGGCATGGACATATATACACTACAAAACGTAAAATAGATAGCTAGTGGGAAGCAGCCGCATAGCACAGGGAGATCAGCTCGTTGCTTTGTGACCACCTAGAGGGGTGGGAAAGGGAGGGTGTGAGGGAGGGAGACACAAGAGGTAAGAGATATGGGGATATATGTATATGTATAACTGATTCACTTTGTTATAAAGCAGAAACTAACACACCATTGTAAAGCAATTACACTCCAATAAAGATGTTACCAATAAAAAAGAAAAATAGCTAAAGTTATAGAAATTAAAACGAGATTTAAAAATTATTTCCATGTTTCTATTATTTTTTGATAACTGTGTTGTAATCACATATAGTTCATGATGTTATTTATGCTTAAACACTCCTCTTGCCCAAGCTGTTGTTTTCTTTTTCTTCCATATCAGCAAGAACATGTTATTAGAAAATATATATATATTATAATATGTATATATATAATTTCTATCAAATTTAACATACATTGCTACCACTTAGCTTAATCTCCTACCCTAAAATTATATGAGGGGAAGTGGGAATAAAGAGAATGTGAAACTTAAGATAATATATCTTGGGAAAAATGATTCCTACACATTCAATGGTGTGAATTGAAGACAGCAACAAAGGAACTCTAAGAAATATACCTAAAACTGGTCATGCTAAAGTGTCAGTGTCAGATTTCTCCACGCTCACTATATCAATATATGGCTAAGAATAGAAAGACTTCATAGAATGTTGGCATAGGGTCAACAAACTAATCTATAATAATCCAGTACTGATTTCACTTGAGTTTATGACATTGGTTTAACAGAGAGCAAGCTTTGTGGATTAGAGTCCAAGACAGATCAGTTTGGATGGGAAGGAAAAGTAAATCAAGAGACAGCATGAGAGGAGCTCCATTCTGCTCTTGAATGGTGGAAACATTACATTTTTTTGCCTTTAGCTAAAAATCAACCATGTTTATACAACAATGTAAAAAAAAACATTTATCTTAATTGACTCTGAAGTTGGATGCCCCTTTATAGAATATATATCCAACACATCAACCTCCTCTTCCTATATGAATCCTTCCTATCTGGCAGAATTATTTAGTGTCCCCTGATACAATCCTAGTGATGGGTAGATCATGACTTCAAAAAGCAGTCTCAAACTCAGAGCTACCTGGCACTGGAAAAAGATCCTCTTTGTCATTCCCAGTTTTGTCTTTTGGGATCCAGAGTAAATTTAAGCCATGTCTCCCTAACAGTCTTGTGCACATATAGAAAAATTTTTAAAGTCTTTTTTTAAGTTAACCACCTAGAATTTGTTTAATCATTCTATATAAAATATAATTTGGGGGACAGATTTTTCTTTTTAGAGTAACTTAGAGTGCAGTGCCCATGCCATTGCAGGTACTTTTTATCTGACCAGTGAATTTACAGGTGGAATTTACTGGAGGTTATTGCCTACAATGAATATTAACTATTTGTCAAAATGAACCAAAAGGTAAAAGCTATCACAGCCTTAGCTTAAGATATCAGCAGACTTCCATAATAATACACATGATTTTCTTTTTTTGAAATCAAATTCAGACAAAATGCAAACAAAAATCTAAGCAGATTGTTAAGAAGAATTAACCAAATTAGAGTCATAAGGCAGAAATCAGCAGCTAAGATTATAATGGGTAGGAAACTAGGAAGGCTTTCAAAATACTTAATGCTGTTAAGGTTCTTGCTGAGTAGTTCTGTTGGCTATATATCTATTTTTCTCTCAGAATATTCAGGTGGACTTATGACTAAACCAGGAAAGAAATTAACATTGTGCAATGATATGTACTATAACTGCTAAGACTTTTTGTTTTGTCTTTTTGTAGGAAGAATGAAGGCATCTTTGTCAAAGTAGAATTCCATTTTGTTACATGAAATAATGAAATTATGGAAGTGTGAGTAAGTAAAGGGATGATTTGTGTTCATTATTTACATATTGTTTCTCAGCAGGATATTCAAACATCTAATTTGCCTCTGTGATACTAGCTCTGAACTCTACAAACTACATTTCCTATAGTCTTTGCAAGCTGGATCTAAATATATTAAGTTAGGACAAGGGGAATAACTAGAAGATAGAAAGGTGGGAAAGAAGAGAAGGAGTTCTTTCTGTTTATTTTTTTATAAGGGTATTTTAAAAAATATTTATTTATTTATTTCTGCTGCTCTGGGTCTTTGTGGCACACAGGATCTTCATTGTGGTGTGTGGGATCTTTAGTTGCAGCATGCATATGTGATCTAGTTCCCTGACCAGGGACAGAACATGGCCACCAGCATTGGGAGTGTGGAGTTCTATCCACTGGACAACCAGGAAAATCTCTTTTTCTGTTTATTTTATTTTTTCACTTTTATTGGAGTGTAATTGCTTTACAATATTGTGTTAGTTTCTGTTGTACAACAAAGTGAATCAGCTATATGCATACATATATCCCCATATCCCCTCCCTCTTGAGCCTCCCTTCCACCCTCCCTATCCCACCCCTCTAGGTAGTCACAGAGCATCAAGCTGATCTCCCTGTGCTATGCAGCAGCTTCCCACTAGCCGTCCATTTTACATTTGGTAGTCTATATATGTCAGTGCTACTCTCTCACTTCATCCCAGCTTCCCCTTCCTCACTGTGTCCTCATGTGCGTTCTCTACATCTATGTCTTTATTCCTGCACTGCCACTACTTTCATCAGTACCGTTTTTTTAGATTCCATATATGCGTTACATAAGGTGTTTGTATTTCTCTTTCTGACTTATTTCACTCTCTATGACAGACTCTATGTCCATCCACCTCATTACAAATAACTCAATTTCGTTGCATTTTATGGCTGAGTAATATTCCATTGTATATATGTACCACATCTTCATTATCCATTCATCTGTTGATGGACATTTAGGTTGCTATCATGTTCTGGCTATTGTAAATAGAACTGCAGTGACATTGTGGTACATGTCTCTTTCTGAATTATGGTTTTCTCAGGGTATATTCCCATAGCAGGATTGATGGGTCATATGGTAGTTCTATTTTTAGTTTTTTAAGGCACCTCCATACTGTTCTCCATAGTGGCTGTATCAGTTTACATTCCCACCAACAGTGCAGGAGGGTTCCCTTTTCTCCACACCCTCTCCAGCTTTTATGGTTTCTAGGTTTTTTGATGATGGCCATTCTGACTGGTGTGAGGTGATACCTCATTGTGGTTTTGATTTGCATTTCTCTAATGATTAGTGATGTTGAGCAGCTTTTCATGTGTTTGTTGGCAATCTGTATGTCTTCTTTGGAGAAATGTCTGTTTATGTCTTCTGCCCATTTTTGGATTGGGTTGTTTGTTTTTTTGATATTGAGCTGCATGAGCTGCTTGTAAATTTTGAACATCAATCCTTTGTCAGTTGTTTCATTTGCAAATATTTTCTCCCATTCTGGGGGTTGTCTTTTTGCCTTGATTATGATTTCCTTTGCTGTGCAAAAGCTTTTAAGTTTCATTAGGTCCCATTTGTTTATTTTTGTTTTTATTTTTATTACTCTAGGAGATGGGTCAAAAAGGATCTTGCTGTGATTTATGTTATAGAGTGTTCTACCTATGTTTTCCTCTAAGTGTTTTATAGTGTTTGGCCTTATATTTAGGTCTTTAATCCATTTTGAGTTTATTTTCCTGTATGGTGCTAGGAAGTGTTCTAATTTCATTCTTTTACAGGTAGCTGTCCAGTTTTCCCAGCACCACTTATCAAAGAGGTTGTCTTTTCTCCATTGTATATTCCTGACTCCTTTGTCAAAGACAAGGTGACCATATGTGCGTGGATTTATCTCTGGGTTTTTTATCCTGTTCCATTGATCTATATTTCCGTTTTTGTGCCAGTACCATACTGTTTTGATTACTGTAGTTCTGTAGTATTGACTGAAGTCAGGGAGCCTGATTCCTCCACTTTTTCTTTCTCAAGATTGCTTTGGCTATTCAGGGTCTTTGTGTTTCCATACAAATTGTAATTTTTTTTTTTAAGCTCTGTGAAGAATGCCATTCGTAATTTGATTTTGGCAAATTGGTAATTTGATTTTGGCAAATTGGATTGGCATTCCAATCCAGTGCCTTTGGATTGCATTGAATTTGTAGATTGCCTTGGGTAGTAGAGTCATTTACACAATGTTGATTCTTCCAATCCAAGAACATGGTATATCTCTCCATCTGTTTGTATCATCTTTAATTTCTTTCATCAGTGTCTTATAATTTTCTGCATACAGGTCTTTTGTCTCCTTAGGTAGATTTATTCCTAGGTATTTTATTCTTTTTGTTGCAATGGTAAATGGGAGTGTTTCATTAGTTTCTCCTTCTGATTTTTTGTTGTTAGTGTATAGGAATGAAAGAGATTTCTGTGCATTAATTTTGTATCCTGCTACTTTACCAAATTCATTGGTTAACTCTGTTAGTTTTCTGGTGACATCTTTAAGATTTTCTATGTATAGTATCATGTCATCTGAAAACGGTGACAGTTTTACTTCTTCTTTTCCAAGTGAGATTCCTTTTAATTCTTTTCCTTCTCTGATTGCCATTTCTAAAACTCCCAAAACTATGTTGAATAATTGTGGTGAGAGTGGGCAACATTGCTTTGTTCCTGATCTATCTTGGAGAAAATGCTTTCAGAATTTCACCATTGAGAATGATGTTCGCTGTGGGTTTGTCATATATGGCTTTTATTAGATTGAGGCAGCTTCCTTCTATGCCCACTTTCTGGAAAGTTTTTACCATAAATGGGTGTTGAATTTTGTCAAAAGTTTTTCTGCATGTTTTGAGATTATCATATGTTTTTTATCCTTAAATTTGTTAATGTGGTGTATCACATTGATTGATTTTCATATATTGAAGAATCCTGGCATTCCTGGTATAAATCCCACTTCATCATGTTGTATGATTCTTTTAATGTGCTGTTGGATTCTGTTTGCTAGTATTTTGTTGAGAATTTTTGCACATATGTTCATCAGTGATATTGCCCATTAATTTTTTTTTTTTTGTGATCTCTTTATCTTGTTTGGTATCATGGTGATGGTGGCCTTGTAGGATGAGTTTGGGAGTGTTCCTCCTTCTGCTCTATTTTGGAAGAGTTTGAGAAGGACAGGTATTAGCTCTTGTCTAAATGTCTGGTAGAATTCACCAGTGAAGCCATCTGGCCCTGGGCTTTTGTTTGTTGGAAGATTTTTAATCACAGTTTCAATTTCCGTGCTTGTGCTTGGTCTGTTCAGATTTTCTATTTATTCCGGGTTCAGTCTTGGAAGGTTTTAATAGTCTAAGAATTTGTCCATTTCTTCCAGGTTGTGCATTTTATTGGCATATTCTTGCTTGTAGTACTCTGTCATGATCCTTTGTGTTTCTGTGATTTCAGTTGTTACTTCTTTTTCATTTCTAATTCTGTTGATTTGAGTCTTCTCCCTTTTTTTCTTGTTGAGTCTAGCTAATGGTTTATCAATTTTGTTTATCTTCTCAAAGAACCAGCTTTTAGTTTTATTGATGTTTGCTCTTGTTTCCTTCATTTATTTTTCATTTATTTCTGATCTGATCTTTATGATTTCTTTCCTTCTGCTAACTTTGGGTTTTTTTGTTTTTCTTTCTCTAGTTGTTTAGATGTAAGGTTAGGTTTTTTATTTGAGACTTTTCTTATTTCTTGAGTTAGGATTGTATTGCTATAAACTTGCCTCTTACAACTGTTTTTGGTGCATCCCATAGGATTTGGATCATTGTGATTTCATTGTCATTTTTTTCTAGGTTTTTAAAAATTTACTCTTTGATTTCTTCAGTGATCTCTTGGTTGTATAGCCTCCATGTGTTTGTATTTTTTACAGTTTTTTTTTTCCTGTAATTGATATCTAGTCTCATAGCATTGTGGTCATAAAAGATGCTTGATACAATTTCAGATTTCTTAAATTTACTGAGACTGGATTTGTGACACAGGATGTGATCTATCCTGGAGAATGGTCCATGAGCACTTGGGAAGAAAGTGTATTCTGTTGTCTTTGGATGGAACGTCCTATAAATTTCAAATTAAGTCTATCTGGTCTAATGTGTCATTTAGTGCTTCTTTCCTTAGTTATTTTCTGTTTGGATGATCTGTCCATTGGTGTAACTGGGGTGTGAAAGTTGCCTGCTATTATTGTGTTACTGTTGATTTTCACTTTTATGGCTGTTAGCATTTGCCTTATGTATTGAGGTGCTCCTTTGTTGAGCGCATAGATATTTAGAATTGTTATATCATCTTCTCGGATTGATTCCTTGATCGTTATATAGTGTCCTTCCTTGTCTCTTGTAATAATCTTTATTTTAAAGTCTATTTTTTCTGATATGAGTATTGCTACTCCAGCTTTCTTTTGATTTCCATTTGCATGGAATGTCTTTTTCCATCCCCTCATTTTCAGTCTGTTTGTGTCCCTATGTCTGAAGTGGGTTTCTTGTAGACAGCATATACAGGGTCTTGTTTTTGTATCCATTCAGCCAGTCTGTGTCTTTTGGTTGGAGGATTTAATCCATTTACATTCAAGGTAATTATTGATATGTATGTTCCTATTACCATTTTCTTAATTGTCTTGGGTTTCTTTTTGTTGGTCTTTTTCTTCTCTTGTGTTTCCTACCTAGAGAAGCTCCTTTAGCATTTGTTGTAAAACTGGTTTGGTGGTGCTGAATTCTCTTTGCTTTTGCTTTTCTGTAAAGCTTTTGATTTCTCCATCAAATCTGCATGAGATTCTTGCTGGGTAGAGTAATCTTGGTTTTAGTTTTTTCCCTTTCATCACTTTAAATATATCTTGCCACTCCCTTCTGGCCTGTAGAGTTTCTGTTGAAAGATCAGCTGTTAACCTTATGGGGATTCCCTTGTATGTTATTTGTTGCTTTTAATATTTTTTTCTTTGTGCTTAATTTTTGTTAGTTTGATTAATATTTGTCTTGGTATATTTCTCTTTAGGTTTATCTTGTATCAGACTCTCTGCATTTCCTGGACTTGATTGACTTTTTCTTTTCCCACTATGGGGAAGTTTTCAATGATAATCTCTTCTAATATTTTATCAGGCCCTTTCTTTTTCTCTCCTTCTTCTGGGATGCCTATAATTCGCATGTTGGTGTGCTGAAAGTTGTCCCAGGGGTCTCTGAGACTGTCCTCCATTCTTTTCATTCTTTTTTCTTTTTTCTGCTCTGCAGCAGTTGTTTCCACCATTGTTTCTTCCAGCTCACTTATCCATTCTTCTGCCTCAGTTATTCTGCTATTGATTCCTTCTAGAGTGTTTTTAATATCAGCTATTGTGTTGTTCATTACTATTTGTTTGCTCTTTATTCTTCTAGGTCCTTTTTAAACGTTTCTTATATTTTCTCTATTCTATTTCCAAGATTTTGGATCATCTTTACTATCATTACTCTTAATTCTTTTTCAGGTAGTTTTTCTATTTCATCTTCATTTATTTAGTCTTGTGGGTTTTTATCTTGCTCCTTTGCCTACAAAATATTTCTCTGCCTTCTCATTTTGTCTAATTTACTGTTTTGAAGTCTCCTTTTCCTAGGCTAAAGGGGTGTAGTTCCTCTTGCTTTTGTTCTCTGCCCCTGGTGGTGAGGTTGGTCCAGTGGCTTGCATAGGCTTCCTGATGGGAGGGAGTGGTGCCTGGATTCTGGTAGGTGGAACTGAGCCTTTTCTCTCTGATGAGCATGGCCATGTCAGGTGATGTGTTTTGGGGAATCTGTGGGCTTAGTATGACTTTAGGTAGTCTGTGTGCTGATGGGTGGGTTTGTGTTCCAATCTTGTTTGTTGTTTGGTGTGAGGCATCCAGTGCTAGGAGCTGCTGGCAGTTGGATGGAGCTGTGTCTTAAATTCAGATAGAGGTTTCCATGAGAGCTCTCAGGGATTAATCTTCCCTGGGGCCAGGAATTTTCTAGTGGTCCAGCATCTTGGACTCAGTGCTCCCATCCCAGAACCTCAGGCCCAACTTCTGGTTGAGGAACCAATACCCTGCAAGTCACTCATCCCGACAATAAAGGGGATTTAAAAAAAAAGAAAAGAAAAGAAAAGACTAACAAAACCCCAGAAAAGTGGTAAAAAGTAAAATCAAACAAAGAAAAACAGAAACACGGTAACGCACACAAAAGAAACAAAAACAGAACCAAATAAATCAAAAAGCAAGAGAACAACCAGACAAACAAAAGAACCCAATAACGAAATCAAACAATTAAAAAGAAAACTGATAGACTTCCCTGGTGGTACAGTGGTTAAGAATCTGCCTGCCAATGCAGGGGACACAGGTTCGATCTCTGGTCCAGAAAGATCCCACATGCCACAGAGCAACTAAGCTCATGCACCACAACTACTGCGCCTGTGCTCTATAGCCTGTGAGGCACAACTACTGAGCCCACACACCACAACTACTGAAGCCCCTGTGCTCTAGGGTCCGTGTGCTGCAACTACTGAGCCTGCAAATTGCAACTACTGAAGTCTGTGTACCTAGAGCCTGTGCTCTGCAAGAAGAGAAGCCATTGCAATGAGAAACCTGTACACCACAATGAAGAGTAGCCCCTGCTTACCACAGCTAGAGAAAGCTCATGTGCAGCAATGAAGACCCAATGCAGCCAAAAAAAAAAAGAAAGATAACTGACAAAACATGAAACCAAAAAACAAAACCAGAGGGCCAATTGAAGAATGAAGCAGAGAAACAAAACAATCTGACAAAATTGATTTAAAAAAAAGAAAAAGAAAAAAGAGAAAGGGGAAAGAAGACAGAACAACAGAAAAGCAATGTAGATATAGAAATATTAAAAAAATAAAATAGAAAATATATTAAAAAGACAAACAAAACCCCAGAGAAATGGTAAAAACAAAATCAAAGAAGCAAAAACATAAACAAGTTAACATGCACACAGACAAGGAAGAAACAAAACAGAATCAAATAAAACAAAACCAAGAGAACAACTAGACAAACAGAAGAACTCAAAAATGAAATCAAACAATTAAGATCAATACTAACAAAAACACAAAACCTAAAAACAAACCAAAGCAGTGTGCCAACTGAAGAATAAAGCAAAACAGAACAAACTGATAAAAATTATTTTAAAAAATAATAAAATAAAATTAAATAAAAAGGGAAAAATACAGGACAACAGAAAAGCAAAGTAGAAATGGAAATATGAAAGAAAATTAAAAATATATTAAAGAAAAAGAAGAAAAAATTAAGGGAAAAGAACACAGAACAACAGAAAAGGACAGTAAAAATAGAAATATATAAAAAGATAGAAATTTTAAAAATATAGAACACAAAGATCCCAAAAGACTAAATAAAAAAGAAAAATCCTAAAACAACAGCAACAAACAAAGAAGAAAGAAAAATAATAAGAGAGCCAAAAACAGAATGAATCAAAACATAATAAAATTAATAGTAGTAATTATGTTTCCCTGGTGTCTCAGCTGATAGTGTCCTTACACATGCCTTGAGCCACAGCCCACATTTGGCTCCCCAAGAGGCTCTCTTCTGTCTCCTGGCTGGTCACTGGCCATGCTGTGGGCCTTGTGGGGACCACTCAGACTCTAATCTGGCCCAATTCCTGCATGTGCTTGCCCCCAATGTCCATAGCTTCCAGAGCTAGACCATATTCATTTGTGAGGACACTCATTGTCTACTCAGATATTCCATAGATGCAGGGTCTACCTAACTGACTGCGGGGATTTAATCTGCAGCTTGTACTGCTGATGGAAAGATTTTTGATCTTCTTCCTTAGTCACCCCAACCCTGGGGGTCAGCTTTGGTTTTATCCCCACCTCTGCATGTGCTCCAGCCACAGGAGTCTGATCCTGAGTTGGCCTTGGAGCTCTTGGATCTGCCCCAGTGAAGACAGGGCGCAGAGGTGGTATGACTGCTTGGACTGTGGCAGCCCCAGTGGCACCCAATGCACAGGGAAGCCAGCAGCCATGGGAGCAAGAGATATGGCCCTACTGAGGGTCTTTTCTGGCGCCCAGTGTAAGGCGTGTGAGGGCCAGCCCTGGCCGGGCTTTTTCTGGTGCCCGACAGCAGGCATGCAAGGGCCAACCCTGAGGGGGCTCTCTTTTTTATTGCCCTGCAGCCAGCACATGAGAGCCAGCCCTAAGAAACTTCTTTTATTGTTCATCAGCAGGCACTGGAATATGGGGAGAAAGAGGTTACAGTAGTGTCTCCTCCCCCTGCATAGGACTCAGCAATAGTGCCCTGCTTCCATGACAGTCCGGTCTTCTTCTGTAGGCATTCCCTGCTGTGGATTTCCTCCCTCCCATCCCCTCAGTCCATCTCCCCACAGCCAACAGCAGTTCTTGCTCTGGGCCTCTTCTCCAATCACCACACTCTAGCTCCCAGCCCCCTTGCATACCTGTGAACATATGTCCCAGTCCAGGGCATGTAGGGCCGTGGTACAGACAGTCTGTATTTCTCACTCTGTCCCACCTGCCACTGATTGGCCACTTCACCCTCTTCTGACAGCCTCAGATGCTTCCCTCTGTCCCAATCAATTTCCCCATAATAGAAGGGGTTTCCCTGAATTCTGGAATCTCTCCTCTGCTTCAGCTCCCTTACTCTGGGGTGCAGGTCCTGTCCCACTTCTTCTTCTCCTCCTTCTCCCTTCTTTTTTCCATCCTACCCATTTATGCAGGGATCTTTATAGTCCTTTCCAGTGTCCAGGGTCTTCTACTTTTCAGCCAGTGTTCTGTGAGAATTGTTTCATCTATAGATGTATTACTGATGCATCCATGGAGAGAGATGAATTCCACATCCTCCTACTCCTCTGCCATCTTGAATCCCCTCTGTTTATTTTAAACAACTTTATTAAGATATACTATACAATAAACTACACATATTTAAAATGTACAATTTGATAAGTTTTAACATGCATATACACCAATGAAAATGTCACCATGTTCAAGATAGTGAATATATCCATCACATCCAGAAGTTTCTTTATGTTCCTTTGAACTCTCTTCCTCTGCTCCTGCCACTCTGTCTCCAGACAACCACTAAAGTATTTTCAGTCACTATGGCTTATTTTGTATTTTCTAGAATTTTATATGAATGGAATCATACAATTTGGCTTTTTCACTCAGCAAGACTTTTTTTGATTCATCCATGTTGTTGCATATATCAATAGTTCATTCCTTTCTATTGCTGAGTATTATTCCATTTACAGACTGGCTTTGGTGGGTAAAGGCTTTTTCCTGTTGAGTTGGGCTAATGTTATTGTCTTTAAGGTCACAGTTGAGCCGAACTGGAGCCAGGTCATATGGTTGCTGCTGGGTCTGCAGTGGGGTTCTTTGTTGGAGAGCCTGTTACCACAGGTTTTCAGTGAGCATGGATTTTGGTTCCTGGGTGGTTGGATCTGCTTCCAGGACCTTGTTTACTAAGGCTGGTACTAGCTCAAGGGTCCACTTTGAGGTCGACAACCAATGGGCCTGTTAACAGGTGTGCAGATGGGTGTGGCTCCCCCTTGGTCTTTAAAAGAGTTCCTGACAGGTGACTGGGCAGACCCCTGGGCAGGCAGGATTGATTTTGTATCCCTCAAAGGCACTTTTTTCCATGGATAGCTGCCAAATTATTGTTGCTGAGGAGAGATACAAGCGTGGGACCTCCTATTCCACCATCTTGTTGATATATTTAAATCTTCAATTTTTCTCTCAGCAATGTTTTATAGTTTACAATGTACAGGTCTTGTACAGCTTTTGTCAAATTAACCAGTGAATATTTCTTTTATTTTTTGCTATTATCCATGATATTTTTAAAATTTCAATTTCCAATTGTTTGTTGTTAGTGTATAATATTACAATTATTTTTTTATTTATACAGTATCTTACAATCTTTCTAAAAACACTTATTTCTAGTAGCTTTCTTGTAAATTTTATCAGATTTTCTACATAGATAATCAAGTCATATGCCAATAAAGACAGTTTACTTCTGTCTTTATAATCAGTATGCCTCTTATTTCTTTATTTTGGCTTATTGACTGCCTAGAACCTCCACTACATCTTTTATAATCTTGGATTTCAGGAAAAAGACATTCAGTTTTTGACTATTAAATATAAGTTGATATGGGTGTTCATAGGTTTTCATTTATCAAATAAGGAATTTCCTTTTTTTCCTAGTTTGATGAAGTTCCTAGGTGCTTTAAAATAAAGATAATGTTTCCCTTGAAACCTTAGATTACAGGGCAGTTATACTTACCACCCATTATAGAAGATTACAGCTCCTGGAATTCAGTGTTCTTTTTTCATAATGCATCCCACTGTGTGTACTGCTATCATCTGTGTCATCCTGTGAGGATTAGAGTTTGGCAAATTAATTCAAAAATGCTGATATTCTGGCCACACTGTTTCTGTGAGTTATAAATAAACTATCCTTAATCTCTGACCCAGGAATCTTATGTTTTCTACAAACATGAGCTAGTACCTAGCAAACAATAGAGCTAGTACCTAGCTCTATTTTTCCTGGGTCTAGTAGTGAGATCTCAGAAAGGAACATGTTCTGAGGCCAGAATGACCAAGAAGAACACTCATGGTTCAGTCTGAGCATGAAGTCCAAGGCATCACAAACATGAAATCCATTGTCTTCCAAGGGTGCTAACTAAGCCTAAAGCCCAACTCATCACCAGATCTGAGTTTCAAAGGAATTTTTTAAATGTTATCATGAAATACAATAAATACAAATGATTTAATTTTGTTGT
The DNA here is from genome assembly GCF_028564815.1 of Eubalaena glacialis. NCBI lineage: Eukaryota > Metazoa > Chordata > Mammalia > Artiodactyla > Balaenidae > Eubalaena > Eubalaena glacialis. The sequence continues at coordinate 31,217,767 of NC_083730.1, forward strand.
ATATCAAACATTAGGTGTTAATTCTTTTTTTTAATTAATTAATTAATTAATTTTTGTCTGTGTTGGGTCTTTGTTGCTGTGCGTGAGCTTTCTCTAGTTGCAGAGAGTGGGGACTGCTCTTTGTTTTGGTGCACAGGCTTCTCATTGCAGTGGCTTCTCTTGTTGTGGAGCATGGGCTCTAAGCACGTGGGCTTCAGTAGTTGTAGCACGTGGGCTTGGTTGTTGTGGTTTTCAGGCTCTAGTGCACAAGCTCAGTAGTTGTGGTGCACGGGCTTAGTTGCTCCGCAGCATGTGGGATCTTCATGGACCAGGGCTCGAACCTGTGTCCCCTGCATTGGCAGGCACATTCTTAACTGCTGTGTCACCAGAGAAGTCCCTAATTCTTTGTATTAACTAATTTAATTCTCATGATAACCATGAGCGTTTTTTATGTGTTAGCATTTTCACAGCATTGCACTTAAGTTTTCCTGCAACTTTTTATCAGAATTTTAAGGTCTTCCTTATAGTAATGCAGTGAGAAGAAACATATCTATTTTTGCTTGCTTGTTTGCTTTCTTCTTCTTTTGTTTTTTTTAAATCTGGCACTCTAAATAAACTTCAATATGGCTTCTAGGAAATGGTAATCATGTTTTATCAGTAATTAGTATTCTAAAGAAAGGTACTCAACCTTTCCTGTACACATGCCACATGTCAAATAGTGTGTTGCACAAACATCGCAGCTGTACAGACATATGCTGCAGATTATGTACACACAGTTGAATCATTCACATGCTCCCCCCCACACACACACAAACACATGAATCTAGATATTTTGGCAGTTTCTCTGTGGTGTATTTCTTCATAAGAGACCTATGGTCTTCAAGAGTGATGAGATAAGGAAATTATGCTGAACAGAAACTATTTTCTACACATTATAGTACAAAAATACAGGCACAAACTATTAGAACTATTGCTTGATGTATGAATGTACTTGCTCAAACACAAAACAATGACAAAACAACTCTAATGGTAGAACAAGCATGTATTTCAGTGTTTTGAACTATTGAGATGTCTAAGCTTATAGAGACAAAGTCCATAAATTGCCTGAAACTTGTCACTGATAAGTATTTTAGTTAATCATCCTTTTCAAAAATCTTACAGCATATTACCATTTTAAGAAAGCTTTGTGATTATGCATTAGAATTTTATCATTTTAGAGCTCAGAATAATAAAAATATTGAAAGAATTAAATGGAGTCAGCTCTGTAAGAATAGAAATTGTAGGCAACTGAAAAGCAGACAAATAATTCTTATCCTCAATAATGCAAGTTAATTTTGTTCAGTAGAGATAAAATTGCTTTCTATCCTAAAGAAAAGATTATCTTCAACATTTTACTGCCCTATAGGATATTAATTAATTTGCTTCTATTAGCAGATTCATTTCATCATTAGTGATTTTCTGTATATGTATCTATTCTTCAAATTCACATTTAACATTCACTGATTTCCTCATTAAATTATTGAGTTAAATAAAATTATTAGTATCTGATGATTTTATATTTGTATAAATCATGTTTTAAACTTTTTGAAAAACTATGCTTTAGTGGTACCACTAATTATATTTTATAAGTAAAGGAACTATGATTCAGAATATTAAATAAATAGTTGTTCAATTTGATTGCCTACTAGCAAATCACATACTAAATTCTAGTTCTTTCCACTTCTCTACTAATGCTTAATTAATGATATATCCTAAAATTTCATCTTATATTTCTGAATTTCCTGTTTTTACATCTGATTACTTATATATACACTGTCACACACATCCATACACACACACTCACACCCTGAACAAGAAAAGAGATACCTAAAGGTAATGTGAAGTCCGGAAACAATGACAAAATATTCTAGTTCTTTGAATTTCTTTATTACTTTTATTTTCACCATATTAAAATAGGGAAATACTAAGCTAACAAGGAGGGCCACATGTTAATGAGTGGAAACATGCAACATATATTTTGTTTTTCTTCTACTTGCTAAATCACTACAGCTCTTAGTAAACAGTTTTCATTCAAGTGTGAAGGGATATTAAAAGTTATAATATTTTATTGTATTTTATTGTGATATTTATGTGTACAGTGTTGTCATATTTGCAACCTTCTGACCATTTTTTTTTCTTGCAACTGTTTAGATATAATGTGTCTCTTTTGGAGTAGAAGATGTTTTCATTTAAAGCAATGGTGGATACGCCAAAGAAACAAGGAATTCATTTTTTTAAATAACATGCTTTGTATTTTAAAAAAGAAGGAAAATTTAAGGAGGGGAAATGTATTTTGTTTAAGAATACCACATGGACAGAAAGATGTGTCTAATTAGGTCTACTGTTTCTCTGTCAAAGACTGAGAGCTGTGCAGAAAAGTAAACAATGCTTTTTATTCCTTGGGCAGAAATATTCCATCAAATTTATTTTCCTCTTTGAATAGCATGTTGAGTAGGGGAGAAGGAGAGAGAATGATGGTTTTGAAAGGGATTTCAAAATTATTCTTTGCAAAATATTTCTTTTTGAAAGAACAGCATATGCAAAAAATAGTCCATTAACTCTTGATCAGCAATGCTCCCAACCCATAATGCTCCTTTTTGTCAAAAGTCCTTAGCTAAAGAGGACCTTAGTTCAAATCGGTGGTTCCCAGACTGTGCTGTGGAAAACCTTCTTCACCAGTTTTTAGCAGTTGCTAGGTTTGAAGGGAGAGGTGAGAAGGTGGGTAGTCTACAACTAAATATGCTTGAGAAACCCTGGGTTGATTAAAGTTAAATAGATTTCTTTTTTGCAGAATATTTTAGAGACTTTGTTATTCTAATTTAACTTTTTATTTATTTTAGCTATTTATATTATTTTACCTTTTTGAGATGATGTTTGTTGGAGGACTGGTGGACACCTTTTAAAATCCTGTTGTCTGGAAAGGGTGTATCTGGAACAAAGGCCATCTTTGACTTTAAATGGGAAGCTCTGTGATGGAAATACCATTCCTCTTTTGTTCATCACTTATTCCCATTGGCAAGTACAGCAGACATCCAATAAGTATTTTATGAGTACAATGCCATCTTCTTTTTAACCAACCCTATTAATCAAGTGCATTCTACCTTAAACAAGTCACTTAATACCCTCTCTGTACAGTAAATGGAGATTATTCCTACTTGGTGTGAGCTTAGCAAATTTATTAGGTAATAAATTTAGAGGGTGGAGTAAATCTTATTTACTAGCAGGGTGTATGAGACCAAATGGGAGAAAATAACAAAACAATTGTCAGATAAGGTAGTGTGTCTGTATTAAAGCTGTGCATGTTAATAAAAACTAACAGATAAAAACACAGAAGACAAATAACCCTTAAAAGAGTCCGTGAACACAGAAATTTTTATAGTTTGGTACTAACAGTCTTATGTCCTGAGCCCAGAACATTTAATGAAGAATTATGTAAAGAAGTAAAGTAACTTGGCTTAAGTGCCAAAGAGATGATGATTCGGACTGACAGTGTTTATGATGCCCATAGCTTTCTCTCTCACTTTCTTTCCCTTAACACAATTGTCTTTGACTGGACAAATCATGTTGCTTTCATTGTAATGTCATTGCAGTTTATGATTCCATAAGGTACATAAATATGTTTTTATTTCATTTGCTTTGCAATTTATTTTAATGCCATCCAAGAAAATTACCTACACAACTATGAATGCTACCCTTTATTAGCTTCACCATGTTGCCAGCTATATTTTTGATCAAAAATATGCCAGCATATTTTTTATCAACATCAAATTTTGTTTTAGCTGTGTTATGAAATTAACTCTGCTTTCACAATTAGATCATTTACCTTTAGACCCTTTTCTTGTGAATTCTTTATCTGTAGCATTATATTAAATGCAAGCATATACTCAATAAAACAAAACTATAATAATCTTATTATTATATAACATTAATGACACAATTTTATTTCCAAACAAGAATTTTGCTTTAGACTCTCTATCTTAGTCATTCTTTTAATAATCTTTAAGAAGCAGACAAAGGTATAAAACCCTAATGTAAAAACACTTTTGGTTGACAAATTAGTTGTATCAACCTCTTATTATATATAAATGCACAGTTTCTATTTGTAAGACTAAACAAACAGAACCAGTTAATGTTATTCTCATACACATTATGACAAATGAAGATTCAGTAATGGGATTGGCAAGTATTAGGGAATTAATGTAATGCCATAAATTATGCTCCATAAAGGTAAACAGTTTCCTTTGTGCATTTTTCTCTTAGAATTGAAAGTAAATAATTTTCTCTCTACATACTGTTATCTAGTCACAGGCTTCCACTTGTCCATTTGTGTTTGGCACTAACTTACATTTGGAATTAGATTTTTTTTCTTTTTAGATTTAGCCACAAATTAATGTATTTCACAAGATCCTTAGGATTTCAATCTCCTTTTCACATGTAGTGAAAGATTCTGCAGGCAATGGATAAACTACTAAAGAGAACTGAGCATGATGAGAACTGAACACACTATTACAAATACCACACCAGACATTTCAGTCAAACTTAAATCTTAATGGAGTAAAGAAAGTTTGCTGTAAGCAGTGATGAAGAAAAATTATTCCAAATCATTGTACATTTGTCATTCTTTTAGTTGTTAATGTCCATTTACCACCAGGCATGGATCTTTTTCAATGAATATTATTCCTTAAAGTACCAAAGATTTCATAAAATAGACCCTGTTGAGACAGTCGTATGATATGGCTTGCCAAGGATTGGGGGAAATATTGTGCATTTTAATAGTAACCAAGTCCTCTATTAATTACCTCATATTTAATGAGAATTTACCATGACTGCAGCATTCTACTAGCACTAGGAAAACAGAAACAAAAAAAGAATAGAGTTTCTTCTACTAGTGATCCCACTGACTGAGAATATAAAACTTGAGATAATTTGAAATGAACAATATGAATTAGAAGGTGGCTTCAGGCTAGATTAATTAAATGTTGACCATCCCACAATGACCTAGCCTGCTATATTAAACAGTATCAGCTCAGCTTTAAAAATAAGATAATCTTTCATTTAATATGTAACTCTGATGAAATGATAAGACTTTTCTTTGAAGATCTCCTTTCCAAATAATTTTTGAACATTAAATTATTTCATTCAACAAATATTTAAGTGCCTACCAACTACTGGGAACTCTCCTAAGGGCAATGGATACAGGAGTAAACAAAACCATAACACAAAACAAGACAAAATAAACCAACAAACAACAGTTTTCATAGATCTTACAGTACAGAGAGAGAAAAGAGAGAAAAAAATACCTTAAATATACAGCATAACAAATGGCTATGCCAAAAATAAGTGCAACTGACAAAAACCAGGGAGTCTAGATGACAGGTTTTTCTGAGAGTTTACAATTTTAGATGGGGTGTTTCTGACAGGTTTCACTGAAAAAGTAATCTTGGGCACAGAGGCCTTACAAAAGTAAGGGAGAAAGCCAGGAAGATATGTGAGGGAAAAACAAGTATAAACACCCTGATAAAGGAGTGTGACGTGTTCAAAGACGAGCATAAAGAGTATGATGAGACTTGATGAGCAAGGTGGGAAAAGGTAGGATTTGAGAGACTACCAGTGTCATCAAATTAAACAGAATAATATTGGCCACTGTAGTGACTCTGACATGTGTTTGAAAGACATACATGGGTTTTCTACAGAACAGTTAGCATAATTTGACTTGAGTTTTGAAAGGATCAGGTTTGTCACTCGGTGATAATAGGTTGTAACAAAGTGGGAGTTCTGGTGGAAGTCTATTTCAATAATCCAGATCAGATCTGATTTTAGCTTGATAGGGTAGCTAATTTCACAGTGATAAGAGTGGAACAAATGATAAGTAGTGAGATTTTGAATACATCTTTAAGATGTTAACTATTTGTTAAAAGATTAGACATAGAGTGTGAGCAAAGGGAGGATTCAGACAATTCTGAAGCATTAGCTGGAGGAACTTCAAAGGAAAGACACCATTGAAATCACAATGGAATAGATTCATTGTAGAAGGAAAGAATATGAAGATTGCAGCAGTGGAGTAGGAGAAAAAAGATGTGATCTAGTGTGTAAATGAATAAAATTTAAGAGCACAGAGAGGCTTATCAATAGTAGCAGGTGGGAAAGCGGAATGTGTGGGTACAGAAATGGGCAGAAGAGAAGCTACAGTGATGGCAGCAAGCCCCATAAATTCATGCTGTTGGTCACTCATCTTTTTCTGCCATTATCTATATTTGTAAACTTTGAATTCCTGAAATCCAGGTGTGTGTCACATTGCTTTAGTTTGCTGTTTAATTTTAAACAATATTTTATTGGGAAAAGGGAGAGAGGTAAAGAGAAAAGAAAAAGAGAAAATAAGGGTTAAAAGAATGGAGAGAGGATAAAGAGAATAAGGAGATAAGAAAGCAAAAAGTGAAACATGACAAAAGAGACAGAAAGAAGAAAAAGTGAGTCAATGGAAGGGGCAGAATCAAGATGGGAGGGGATGGAGTCAAGATGGTGGAGTAGGAGGACTCAGAATTCACTTCTCTTAACAACTAGGGCACCTACCAGGAGCTGGTGGGGTACCTTGGACACCTAAGAGGATGGGAGAAACCCCCAAAGACCAGGTAGGATGGGGCGGGAGAGAAGGGGAAGGATAAGTGGAGGAAGGATGGGACTGGGGCCCTGATGGGCAGCTGGGGAAGGGGAGAATTTCCCATGCCTGGAGGGGCCTACTCACCACAAGGAGATCAACAGGGATGGGGGGAGGCCATCGGGGGTTCGGAGGATCAGAAAGGAATTCAGCCAGGATTTCCCTCACCCACTTGGGCCCTGGGGAGCCTGCTGAGGGGTCAGGTCTATCCTATGCCCTCTGAGGCACCCTCCAGCCATGCTGAACTTAAGGCCTGTCCCCCAAAACCCCAGGGCCTTTTTCAACCAAGTGGGTCCTGAGTGTAGGCCCAGCCCCCACCTAAGCCCAGATCCACAAGACCATTTCCAGCTGTACAGGTCCTGAGGCTAGGTTCTGCCCCCCCCCACCCTGCCTAAACACTGCCACCGCCTAAGCCCTGCCTTCAGGGCCTTTTCTGGTTATGTGGGTCCTGAGTCTAGTCACCGGCCATCACTAAACCCTGCCCTGGCCTAAGCTCCACAGCTCACAGCCAAGGCCTTTTCTGCACCACCCCCCCATTTTTTTTTTTTTTTTTTTTTTGCTATCGTGGCTCTGTTTTAACTTGGTGTTGTTGTTTCATTTATATTTTTATTTTTCTAATATATTTTTTTATTTTTCTAATTTTACTTTATTTTTTATTCTTTGTTACTATACTGCTCCTTTTTTTTTTTTTTTTGGCCACATCTTGTGACTTTTAGAATTTTGGTTCACAGACCAGGGACTGGGCCTGAGTTCCTGTGGTGGGAGTGCCAAGTCAAAGCCACTTGACTAACAGAGAAACTCAAACCCTAGGTAATATTAATCGAAGTGAGGTCTCCCAGAGGTCCTCATCTCGGTACCAAGACCTGGTTCTACACAACTGTCTGCAAACTCTAGTGCTGGAAGCTTCAGTCCAAACAACCAGTAAGACAGGAACACAGTCCCACCCATCAAAATAAATAAATCGACCAAAAAATATGTTACAGATGAAGAGGCAAGGTAAACACCTACAAGATCAAATAAATGAAGAGGAAATAGGAATCCTACCTGAAAAAGAATTCAGTGTAATGATAGTAGGGATGATCCAAAATCTCAGAAATAGAATGGAGGCACAGATTGAGAAAATACAAGAAATGTTTAACAAAGAACTAGAAGGACTAAAAAACAAACAGTGATGAACAACACAATAATTGAAATGAAAAATACACTAGAAGGAATCAATAACAGAATAACTGAGGAAGAAGAATGAATAAGTGAACTGGAAGATAGAATGGTGGAAATAACTGCTGAGAAGCAGAATAAAGAAAAAAAGAATGAAAAGAATTGAGGACAGTCTCAGAGACATCTGGGACAACATAAAATGCACCAAAATTCAAATTATAAGGTTCCCAGAAGAAGAAGAGAAAGATAAAGGGTCTGAGAAAATATTGAAGAGATCATACTCAAAAACTTCTCTAACATGGGAAAGGAAATAACCACACAAGTACAGGAAGTTCAGAGAGTCCCAACAGGATAAACCAAAGGAGAATACCAAGATGCATATTACTCAAACTAACAAAAATTAAATTCAAAGAAACAATATTAAAAGCAGCAAGGGAAAAGCAACAAAAAATATACAAGGGAATCCCCATAAGGTTAACAGCTGAGCTTTCAGCAGAAATTACAGGCCAGAAGGGAACGGCAAGATATATTTAAAGTGATCCAAAGGAAAAACCTACAACCAAGATTACTCTACACAGCAAGAATCTCATGCAGATTCAATGGAAAAAAAACAAAAGCTTTAAAGACAAGCAAAAGTTAAGCGAATTTGGTACCACCAAAACAGCTTTACAACAAATGCTAAAGGGACTTCTCAAGGGAGGAAACACAAGAAAAGAAAAAGAACCACAAAAGCAAACACAAAACAATTGCAAAAATGGTAATAGGAACATATATATTGATAATTACCTTGAATGTGCCAACGAAAAGACAGAGACTGGCTGAATGGATACAAAAACAAGACCTGAATATATGCTGTCTACAAGAGACCCACTTCAGATTTAGAGACACATACAGATTGAAAGTGATGGGATAGAAAAAGTTTACCATGCAACTGGAAATTAAACGAAAGCTGGAGCAGCAAGATTCATATCAGATAATATAGACTTTAAAATAAAGATTGTTACAAGAGACAAGGAAGGACACTACGTAATGATAAAGGGATCAATCCAAGAAGAAGATATAGAAATTATAAATATTTATGCACCCAAAATAGGAGCACCTCAATACATAAGGCAAATGCTAACAGTCATAAAAGGGGAAATTGACAGTAACACAGTAATAGTGGAGGATTTTAACACCCCACTTAAACCAATGGACAGATCATCCAGAGGGAAAATAAATAAGGAATCACAAGCTTTAAATGACACAATAGACCAGATGGACTTAATTGATATTTATAGGACATTCCACCCGAAGGTAGCAGAATACAGTTTCTTCTTAAGTGCACGTGGAACATACTCTAGGATAGATCATATCTTGGGTCAAAAATCAAGCCTTGGAAAATATACAAAAAAAGGAAATCATATCAAGCATCTTTTCCAACCACAATGCTATGAGATTAGAAATCAATTACAGGAAAATAACTGTAAAAAACACGAACATATGGAGACTAAATATTTCACTACTAAATAGCCAAGAGATCATTGAAGAAATCAAAGAGGAAATCAAAAAATACTTAGACACAAATGACAACAAATACACGACAATGCAAAACCTATGGGTTGCAGCTAAAGCAGTTCTAAGAGGGAAGTTTATAGCAATTCAATCTTCACTCAAGGAACAAGAAAATCTCAAATAAACTATCTAACTTTACACCTAAAGCAACTAGAGAAAGAAGAACAAATAAAACCAAAAGGTAGTAGAAAGAAAGAAATCATAAAGATCAGATCAGAAATAAATGAAAAAGAAATAAAAAGAACAATAGCAAAGATCAATAAAACTAAAAGTTTGTTCTTTGAGAGGATAAACAAAATCGATAAACCTTAACCAGACTCATCAAGAAAAAAAGGGAGAGGACTCAATTCAATAAAATTAGAATTGAAAAAGGAGAAGTAATAACTGACACTGCAGAAATAAAAAGCATCATAAGAGACTACTACAAGCAACTCTATGCCAGTAAAATGGACAACCTGGAAGAAGTGGACAAATTCTTGGAAAGGTACAACTTTCCAAGACTGAACCAAGAAGAATTAGAAAATACAAACAGACTAATCACAAATACTGAAATGAAACTGTGATTAAAAATCTTCCAACAAAGGAAATATTAGGGGAATGGCTTCAAGATGGCAGAAGAGTAAGACACGGAGATCACCTTCCTCCCCACAAATACATCAGAAATACATCTACATGTGGAACGACCCCTACAGAACACCTACTGAATGCTGAAAGAAGACTTCAGACTTCCCAAAATGCAAGAAACTCCCCACGTACCTGGGTAGGGCAAAAGAAAAAAGAAGAAACAGAGACAAAAGGATAGGGACAGGACCTGCACCAGTGGGAGGGAGCTGTGAAGGAGGAAAGGTTTCCACACACTAGGAAGGCCCTTCATGGGTGGAGACTGCGGGTGGTGGAGGGGGGAAGCTTCGGAGCCATGGAGGAGAGCGCAGCAATAAGTGTGCAGAGGGCAAAGCGGAGAGATTCCTGCACAGAGGATCGGTGCTGACCACTACTCACCTGCCCTAAGAGCATGTCTGCTCACCCGCCAGGATGTGTGGGGGCTGGGAGCTGAGGCTCGGGCTTTGGTTGGATCCCAGAGAGAGGACTGGGTTTGGCTGCATGAACACAGCCTGAAGGGGGCTATGGCGCCACGGCTGGCCGGGAGGGAGTCTGGGAAAGTCTGGAGCTGCCGAAGAGGCAAGAGACTTTTTCTTCCCTATTTGTTTCCTGGTGCGCGAGGAGAGGGGATTAAGAGCTCGGCTTAAAGGAGCTCCAGAGATGGGTGCGAGCCGCGACTATCAGCACAAACCTCAGAGATGGCATGAGAAGCTAAGGCTGCTGCTGCAGCCACCAAGAAACCTGTGTGCAAGCACAGGTCACTATCCACAACTCCCCTCCCAGAAGCCTGAGCAGCCCGCTACTGCCAGGGTCCCGTGATCCAGGGACAACTTCCCTGAGAGAATGCACATCACACCACAGGCTGCTGCAACGTCACGCCAGCCTCTGCTGCTGCAGGCTCACCACACACCCATACCCCTCCCACCCCCAGCCTGAGTGAGCCAGATCCCCCGAATCAGCTGCTCCTTTAACCCCGTCCTGTCTGAGCGAAGAACAGACGCCCTCGGGCGACCTAAACGCAGAGGCGGGTCCAAATCCAAAGCTGAACCCAGGGAGCTGTGCAAACAAAGAAGAGAAAGGGAAATTTCTCCCAGCGGCCTCAGGAGCAGTGTATTAAATCTCCACAATCAACTTGATGTACCTGCATCTGTGGAATAACTGAATAGACAACGAATCATCCCAAATTGAAGAGGTGAACTTTGGGAGCAATGATATATATATATATTTTCCCCTTTTTCTTTTTTTGTGAGTGTGTATGTGTATGCTTCTGTGTGTGACTTTGTCTGTATAGCTTTGCTTTTACCATTTGTCCTAGGGTTCTGTCTGTTTTTTTGTTTGTTTGTTTTGTGTTTTACTTAAAAAATATTATAGGTGGAAGAGCCAAGTTCAGGAAACTGGTCCACAAGAGACCTCCTAGCTCCACATAATATCAAACGGCAAAAATCTCCCAGAGATCTGCATCTCAATGCCAAGACACAGCTCCACTCAATGACCAGCAAACTACAGTGCAGGACACCCTATGCCAAACAACTAGCAAGACAGGAACACAACACCATCCACTAGCACAGAGGCTGCCTAAAATTATAATAAGGCCAAAGACACCCCAAAACACACCACCAGACGTGGACCTGCCCACCAGAAAGACAAAATCCAGCCTCAACCACCAAAACACAGGCACTAATCCCCTCCACCAGGAAGCCTACACAACCCAGTGAACCAACCTTACCCACTGGGGACAAACACCAAAAGTAACAGGAACTACGAACATGCAGCCGGCTAAAAGGAGGCCCCAAACAAAGAAAGTTAAGCAAAATGAAAGACACAGAAACACACAGCAGATGAAGGAGCAAGGCAAAAAACCACCAGACCTAATAAATGAAGAGGAAATAGGCAGTCTATCTGAAGAAGAATTCAGAATGATGATAGTAAAGATGATCAAAAATCTTGGAAATAGAATGGAGAAAATACAAGAAACGTCTAACAAGGACGTAGAAGAACTAAAAAGCAAAAAAACAGAGATGAACAACACAATAAATGAAATTAGAAATTCTCTAGAAGGGATTAATAGCAGAATAACTGAGGCAGGAGAACAGAAAAGTGACCTGGAAGATAAAATAGTGGAAATAACTACTGCAGAGCAGAATAAAGAAAAAAGAATGAAAAGAACTGAGGACAGTCTCAGAGACCTCTGGGACAACATTAAACGCACCAACATTCGAATTATAGGGGTCCCAGAAGAAGAAGAGAAAAAGAAAGGGACTGAGAAAATATTTGAAGAGATTATAGTTGAAAACTTCCCTAATATGGGAAAGGAAATAGTTAATCAAGTCCAGGAAGCACAGAGAGTCCCATACAGGATAAATAAAAGGAGAAATATGCCAAGACACCTATTAATCAAACTATCAAAAATTAAATACAAAGAAAACATATTAAAAGCAGCAAGGGAAAAACAACAAATAACACATAAGGGAAGACCCATAAGGTTAACAGCTGATCTTTCAGCAGAAACTCTGCAAGCCAGAAGGAAGTGGCAGTACATATTTAAAGTGATGATGGAGAAAAACCTACAACCAAGATTACTCTACCCAGCAAGGATCTCATTCAGATTTGATGGAGAAATTAAAACCTTTACAGACAAGCAAAAGCTAAGAGAATTCAGCACCACCAAACCAGCTTTACAACAAATGCTAAAGGAACTTCTATAGGCAGGAAACACAAGAGAAGGAAAAGACCTACAATAATAAACCAAAAACAATTAAGAAAATGGTAATAGGAACATACATATCATTAATTACCTTAAATGTAAATGGATTAAAGACTCCAGCCAAAAGACATAGACTGGCTGAATGGATACAAAAACAAGACCTGTATATATGCTGTCTACAAGAGACCCATTTCAGACCTAGGGACACATACAGACTGAAAGTGAGAGGATGGAAAAAGATATTCCATGCAAATGGAAATCAAAAGAAAGCTGGAGTAGCAGTTCTCATATCAGGGAAAATAGACTTTAAAACAAAGACTTTTACAAGAGACAAAGAAGGACACTACATAATGATCAAGGGATCAATCCTAGAAGAAGAAATAACAATTCTAAATATTTATGCACCCAACATAGGAGCACCTCAATACATAAGGCAAATACTAACAGCCATAAAAGGGGAAATCAATAGTAACACAATCATAGTAGGGTATTTTAACACCCCACTTTCACCAATAGACAGATCATCCAAAATGAAAATAAATAAGGAAACCCAAGATGATACATTAAACAAGATGGACTTTAAATGATATATTAAACAAGATGGACTTAATTGATATTTATAGGACATTCCATCAAAAAAAAACAGAATACACATTCTTCTCAAGTGCTCATGGAACATTCTCCAGGATAGATCATATCTTGGGCCACAAATCAAGCCTTGGTAAATTTAAGAAAATTGAAATCATACCAAGTATCTTTTCTGACCATGACGCTATGAGACTAGATATCAATTACAGGAAAATATCTGTAAGAAATACAAACACACGGAGGCTGAACAACACATTACTTAAAAACCAAGAGATCACTGAAGAAATCAAAGAGGAAATCAAAAAATACCTAGAAACAAAATGACAATGAAAACACAATGACCCAAAACCTATAGAATGCATCAAAAGCAGTTCTACGAGGGAAGTTTATATCTATACAAGACTACCTTAAGAAACAAGAAATATCTCGAATAAACAACCTAACTTTAAACCTAAAATAATTAGAGAAAGAAGAAAAAAAACCCCAAAAGTTGGCAGAAGGAAAGAAATCATAAAGATCAGATCAGAAATAAATGAAAAAGAAATGAAGGAAACGAGAGCAAAGATCAATAAAACTAAAGGCTGGTTCCTTGAGAAGATAAACAAAATTGATAAACCATTAGCCAGACTTATCAAGAAAAAAAGGGAGAAGACTCGAGTCAATAGAATTAGAAATGAAAAAGGAGAAGTAACAAGCGACACTGCAGAAATACAAAGGATCATGAGAGATTACTACAAGCAACTATATGCCAATAAAATGGACAACCTGGAAGAAATGGACAAATTCTTAGAAATGCACAACCTGCCGAGACTGAACCAGGAAGAAATAGAAAATATGAACAGACCAATCACAAGCACTGAAATTGAAACTGTGATTAAAAGTCTTCCAACAAGCAAAAGCCCAGGAGCAGATGGCTTCACACATGAATTCGATCAAACATTTAGAGAAGAGCTAACATCTATCCTTCTCAAACTCTTCCAAAATATAGCAGAGGGAGAAACACTCCCAAATTCATTCTATGAGGCCACCATCACTCTGATGCCAAAACCAGACAAAGGTGTCACAAAGAAAGAAAACTACAGGCCAATATCACTGATGAATATAGATGCAAAAATCCTCAACAAAATACTAGCAAACAGAATCCAACAGCGCATGAAAAGGATCATACACTATGATGAAGTGGGGTTTATCCCAGGAATACAAGGATTCTTCAGTATATGCAAATCAGTCAACGTGATACATCATATTAACAAATTGAAGGAGAAAAACCATATGATCATCTCAAGAGATGCAGAGAAAGCTTTCGACAAAATTCAACACCGATTTATGACAAAAACCCTCCAGAAAGTAGGCATAGAGGGAACTTTCCTCAACATAATAAAGGCCATATATGACAAACCCACAGCCAACGTCATCCTCAATAGTGAAATACTGAAACCATTTCTACTAAGATCAGGAAGAAGACAAGGTTGCCCACTCTCACGAATATTATTCAACATAGTTTTTGAAGTTTTAGCCACAGCAAACAGAGAAGAAAAAGAAATAAAAGGAATCCAATTTGGAAAAGAAGAAGTAAAGCTGTCACTGTGTGCAGATGACATAATACTATATATAGAGAATCCAAAAGATGCTACCAGAAAACTACTGGAGCTAATCAATGAATTTGGTAAAGTAGCAGGATACAAAATTAATGCACATAAATCACTTGCATTCTTATACACTAATGATCAAAATTCTGAAAGAGAAAGTAAGAAAACAGTCCCATTTACCATTGCAAGAAAAAGAATAAAATATCTAGGAATAAACCTACCCAAGGGAACAAAAGACCTGTATGCAGAAAATTATAAGACACTGATGAAAGAAATTAAAGATGATACAAATAGATGGAGAGATATACCATGTTCTTGGATTGGAAGAATCATCATTGTGAAAACGACTATACTGCCCAAAGCAATCTACAGATTCAACGTAATCCCTATCAAACTACCACTGGCATTTTTCACAGAACTAGACCAAAAAATTTCACAATTTGTATGGAAACACAAAAGACCCCGAATAGCCAAAGCAATCTTGAGAACGAAAAATGGAGCTGGAGGAATCTGGCTCCTTGACTTCAAACTATACTACAAAGCTACAGTAATCAAGACAGTATGGTACTGGCACAAAAACAGAAATATAGATCAATGGAACAGTATAGAAAGCCCAGAGATAAACCCACGCACATATGGTCACCTTATCTTTGATAAAGGAGGCAAGTATATACAGTGGAGAAAAGACAGCCTCTTCAATAAGTGGTGCTGAGAAAAGTGGACAGCTACATGTAAAAGAATGAAATTAGAACATTCCCTAACACCATACACAAAAATAAACTCAAAATGGATTAAAGACCTAAATATAAGGCCAGGCACCATCAAACTCTTACACAAAAACATAGGCAGAACACCCTATGACATAAATCACAGCAACAATCTTTTTGACCCACCTCTTAGAGAAATGAAAGTAAAAACAAAAATAAACAAATGGGACCTAATGAAACTTAAATGATTTTGCACAGCAAAGGAAACCATAAACAAGACTAAAGACAATCCTTAGAATGCGACAAAATATTTTCAAATGAAGCAACTGACAAAGGATTAATCTCCAAAACATACAAGCAACACATGCAGCTCAATATCAAAAAAACAAACAACCCAATCCAAAAATGGGCAGAAGACCTAAATGCACATTTCCTCCAAGAAGATATCCAGATTTCCAACAACACATGAAAGAATGCTCAACATCATTAATCATTAGAGAATTGCAAATCAAAACTACAGTGAGATATCATCTCACACTGGTCAGAATAGCCATCATCAAAATATCTACAAACAATAAATGCTGGAGAGGGTGTGGAGAAAAGGGAACCCTCTTGCACTGTTGGTGGGAATGTAAATTGCTACAGCCACTATGGAGAACAGTATGGAGGTTCCTTAAAAAACTAAAAATAGATCTACCATATGACCCAGCAATCCCACTACTGGGCATATACCCTGAGAAAACCATAATTCAAAAAGAGTCATGTATCAAAATGCTCACTGCAGCTCTACTTACAATAGCCAGGACATGGAAACAACCTAAGTGTCCATCATCGGATGAATGGATAAAGAAGATGTGGCACATATATACAATGGAATATTACTCAGCCATAAAAAGGAACGACACTGAGTTATTTGTAGTGAGGTGGATGGACCTAGAGACTGTCATACAGAGTGAAGTAAGTGAGAAAGAGAAAAACAAATGCCGTATGCTAACACATATATATGGAATATAAAAAAATTTTTTAAAAATGGTCAGAAGTACCTAGGGGCAAGATGCAGACCTACTAGAGAATGGTCCTGAGGATACGGGGAGGGGGAAAGGTAAGCTGGGACAAAGTGAGAGTGTGGCATGGAGATATATACACTACCACACGTAAAATAGATAGCTAGTGGGAAGCAGCCGCATAGCACAGGGAGATCAGCTCGGTGCTTTGTGACCACCTACAGGGGTTGGATAGGGAGAATGGGAGGGAGGGAGATGCAAGAGGGAAGAGATATGGGGACATATGTATATGTATAACTGATTCACTTTTTTATAAAGCAGAAGCTAACACACCTTTGTAAAGCAATTGTACTCTAATAAAGATGTTAAAAAAAATCTTCCAACAAACAAAAGGCCAAGGCTAGATGGCTTCACAGGCAAATCCTATCAAGCATTTAGAGGAGAACTAGCACCTATCCTTCTCCAACTCTTCCATAAAATTGCAGAGGAACACTCCCAAACTCATTCTATGAGGACACCATCACCCCAATACCAACACCAGACAAAGATACTAAAAAAAAAGAAAATCACAGACCAATATCACTGTTGAATATAGGTGCAAAAATCCTCAGCAAAATACTTGCAAACAGAATCCAGCAACACATTAAAAGGATCATACACCATGGTCCAGTGGGATTTATCCCAGGGATACAATGTTTCTTCAATATACACAAATCAATCAATGTGATACACCATATTAACTAATTAAAAAATAAAAACCCTATGTTCATTTCCATATATGTAGAAAAATCTTCTGACAAAATTCAACACGAATTTATGATAATTTAAAAAAAAAAAACTCCCCAGAAAGTGAGCCTGGAATGAACCTACCTGAACACATACAACAAACCATATACAACAAACCCATAGCAAACATCATTCTCAATGGTGAAACACTGAAAGCATTTCCTCTAAGATCAGGAACAAGACAAGGATGAATACTCTCACCACACTTATTCAACATAATTTTGGAAGTCCTATCCATGGCTCTCAGAGAAGACAAAGAAATAAAAGCAATACAAATTGGAAAAGAAGAAGTAAAACTGTCACTGTTTGCAGATGACATGATAATATAAATGGAAAACTCTTAAAGATGCCACCAGAAAACTCTTAGAGCTAATCAATGAATTTGGTAAAGTTGCAGGATACAAAATTAATGCAGATAAATGTATTGAAATCCTATATACTAAGAACAAAAGATCAGAAAGAGAAATTAAGGAAACAATCCCATTTACCGTTGCAGCAAAACGAATAAAATACCTAGGAATAAACCTACCTAAGGAGGCAAAAACCTGTAATCCGAAAACTATAACATGCTGATGAATGAAGTCAAAGATCACACAAACAGATGGAGAGATATACTATGTTTTTGGATTGGGAGAATCAATATTGTGAAAATGACTATCCTACCCAAAGCAATCTACAGATTCAGGGCAATCCCTATCAAATTACTAATGGTACTCTTCAAGAATTAAAACAAAAAATTTTACAACTTGTATGGAAACACAAAGACCCCAACTAGCCAAAGCAATCTTGAGAAAATAAATTAAAAAATAACGGAGCTGGAGGAATCAGGCTCCCTGACTTTAGACTATACTACAAAGCTACAGTAATGAAGACAGCATGGTAATAGCACAAAAACAGAAATATAGATCAATGGAACAGGATAGAAAGCCCAGAAATAAACTCATGCACCTATGGTCAATTAAGCTATGACAAGGGAGGCAAGAATATACAATGGAGAAAAGACCGCCTCTTCAATAAGTGGTGCTGGGAAAACTAGACAGCTACATTTAAAAGAATGAGATTAGAACACTCCCTAACACCATACACAAAAATAAACTCAAAATGGATTAAAGACCTAAATGTAAGACTGGACACTATAAAACTCTTAGAGTAAACATAAATAAAAACACTCTTTGACATAAACCACAGCAAGATCTTTTTTGACCCACCTCCTAGATTAATGAAAATAAAAACAAAAACAAACAAACAGGACCTAATTAAATTTAAAAGCTTTTGCACAACAAAGGAAACCACAAACAAGATGAAAAGACAACCCTCAGAATGGGAGAAAATATTTGCAAATGAAGCAACTGACAAAGGATTAATTTCCAAAATATACAAACAACTCATGGAGCTCAATATTAAAAAACAAACAACCCAATCTTAAAATGGGCAGAAGACCTAAATAGAGCTTTCTCCAAAGAAGACATACCGATGGCCAAGAGGCATGTGAAAGGATGCTCAACATCATTAATTATTATAGAAATGCAAATCAAAACTACAATGAGGTATCACCTCACACCAGTCAGAATGGCCATCATCAAAATAACTACCAACAACAGATGCTGGATTGGGTGTGGAGGAAAGGGAACCCTCTTACACTATTGGAGGGAATGTAAATTGATACAGCCACCATGGAGAACAGAATGGAGGTTCCTTAAAAAACTAAAAATAGAACTACCATATGACCCAGCAATCCCACTACTGGGTGTGTACCCTGAGAAAACCATAATTCAAAATGATACATGTACCCCAATGTTCATTGCAGCACTATTTACAATAGCCAGGACATGGAAACAACCTAAATGTCCATCAACAGATGAATGGATAAAGAAGATGTGGTACATATATGCAATGGAATATTACTTAGCCATAAAAAGGAATGAAATGGGGTCATTTGTAGAGATGTGGATGGACCTAGAGACTGTCATACAGAGTGAAGCAAGTCAGAGAGAGAAAAACAAATATCGTATATTAACACATATATGTGGAATCTATAAAAATGGTACAGATGAACATATTTGCAGGGCAGGAATAGAGATGCAGATTTATAGAACTGATATATGGACACAGAAGGGGGAATGGGAAGGTGGGACGAATTGGTAGATTAGGATTGACATATATACACTACCATGTGTAAAATAGATAGCTAGTTGGAACCTGCTGTATAGCACAGGGAGCTCAGCTCGGTGCTCTGTGATGACCTAGATGGGTGAGATGGGGGCATTAGAGTGAGGTCCAAGAGAGAGGGGATGTATGTGTACATATAGCTGATTCACTTCATTGTGCAGCAGAACCTAACACAACATTGTAAAGTAATTACACTCCAGTAAAATATATTCAATGATCAGGTCTCTATATTTTAGGAATAAAGATGAGGAGAAACAAAGATTTGATAAGGATTGATAAGTTGAAAGCTTGTTAGTGACAGGAAATGGGTTTTGTTAGGCTAGCTAACAGTAAGATTTGCATAGGTGTCACTCAAAAGTATTTGAACACTTGATTTTAGAGGGAGTGAGAGAAAGAATTGAAACAGACTCAAAAGCTAGAATTTGGGGCATTTATACCTGAGATGAAGCTATGTGAGTAGAATTTAGCACTCTTAAAATGTCTTCCTATAGTCTGTAAACATTCACATGTACATTTTTCCCACAGTTTTTTTTGTTGTTGTTGTGGTTATTTTTTTTAAAAGCAGAACTAAGAGAAAATATATCATGCTCCTCAATTCTCACTCCAACATAAGTGGTCAGAAAAGAGGAAGAACATAATATTTATTAGAAAGCCTTATACTACACAGTGTGCCAGGTAATTTTAGAGATATTTTGACACTTAAGCCTCACAGTAGCCTTGTGAATTAGGTATTATTATTCCTATTTGGTAGAAGATGGAATGGAGACACAGGAAGGAAAATGCCTTGCCAAGTAGCTTATAAATGAAAGAACTGAAATCAGAACCAAAAAGTTATTAACTTCCAAGTTTATCTCCTCCTTCTCCTCCCTTCCTGTAGATATAGTGAGACTAGAAAATTTCAAATGGTTAAGACTGGGGAGATTTACAAAATCTTCAATTCATTCTACTTAAGATTTTTTTTCATCATAAACCTATATTTGTACTATGGTTTCATTTTATAATTTAAATAACTTATAAATGGAGAGAGATAAAAGATGGTAAAGAAAAGCAATATAATTCAAAATGTATCTATTTAGCACTTGCAGTGTGCAAATTATCTTGCTAACGTTCTTCTTGGAAAAACAAAAAGGAAGAATAAGGGAAAGAATTTTACCTACTTCATCCACTAGCTGACTGCAGAGAGCTTTATGTCTTTAAACTGTTTTTATACAATTTTATTAATCATAATGTCCTTTTGATAACCCTAATGTTATATCAACATGAACATAGGAGGTTGAAGATCAAACAACTATCAACTTACTTCTAATGACCGATTACTAGCCAGAATCACTGAGACCCAAAATCTTTTCATTTTTCCTGCTTGTTTAAACATCAATAAACTTTGTTCTGTTTGACTGATTGCCTTAATTCTTTACATGTCTGATATAGTTTAAGCTTAAGGAAGAACCATAATGAAAAAATCTACGGAGAATCAAAGGTCCTTCGGGCTGAAATTCTTATACAAGACCATGTAATCAGAGGAAACCTCAATAGGAGGAAGCTAATGTTGATGTTTTTTCTCAACCAAATTAAACCTGCAATCCTTCTCTGCCCTTGACAAAAGTTTCTTTTTTGACCAAGAAATCTTGAAACTTTTGAACTTCAAAGAGGTCTCAGAAGTGCCTTGATGGACCAATCAGACATGTCAGAAACATGTAGATTCTATTTTCTTCATGTGTAGACTGTTGTCCATGGAAAAGAGAGGATCACTCTCTTCAATATGAACGTTGTCTATACCTTCCACCTGCAAGAAACATTTGGAAAGTTTCAGAAAAGCTTAACAAGCTAAGATAGGCTAGAGGATGTGAACTAAAAATGCCACCTGATGTATCAGTAAACAAAAGATGTTGCAACCACCAG